>NC_134029.1:60000-360000 GCF_964204645.1 Tubulanus polymorphus | reverse complement strand
ACAACGCAATGTCCTAACCTCTAGACGATCACGGCACGTTGAAACGGCAGCGCGAATAGTTACTCATAATACAAAGAACGCGCACTTGCTAGTAGCTCAGCAGGTGCGCGTTCCCCTAGGTCACAGTCTACCTTTGTCGGCAATCAATTCTCCTTTCTATAAATCCACAGGGGCTCGTGTTTGAAGTTTGGGGTGAACTGTAGCTTAGATCATCCAGTATCGCTGGTACTATATATATATAAAAAGAAAAGGGTGGAAACTCCTATACAGACACTTCGATTTAAAACTGCTGTAACTCCTTCGCCTCACGTAGCAATAGACTGGACGTGCAGAAATAAATAATACAGCAATAACGACTCATCGAATTAACTGTAGTTTATTTGTTTATTAATTTCAGAGTATCAATAGTTTATTAGTAATAATATATCTATATTCAAAGCTACGACCTCTAATCATAATGTTATCAATGATATACAATACACTATGTTTTTATATAGTTATATATGATGACAATAGAATTTAAGACGTAAATTAGGGCAAGCCAAGGTGCAGTTGCATAGTCATGGCTTAGACTTAAGACCAGTCTAAGAGTAGACCAACTTAGTATATAGCCAATCTAACAACTTAAGACCAGTCTTAAGATTTACTACTTTTGGACTTAAGTCTCGATTTTGCAACTGGACCCAGTCGTTTGTACAACTAGCCTCATGTCTAACATTGTTTATTAAGACTTGACCTTAAAAAGTATATAGATTGAGTTCCAGAATGGGCTTAGCACAGGTCTTAAATCTAAGCCTTCTGGTTTAAACCCTCTAGTTGTCTGCATGATCCAGAATTAGTGTGACATGATTCCCGAGGCTCAACTTCAGTCTTATATTCTATAAAATCTAGCACCAAAGTGAAATATTTCATTATAATAATTTTATCAGCAATAAGGTAAAAAAAAACATGAACAAAGGACAAAAAAAACGATTTCAAGTAGATACAAGTCACAGGTAGCAAACAGGTTTATATATTGTTACTATAAATGCCTTTTAAAAAACGAACTAAATGTTTTGCATCAGTATATTTCATAGTACAGCAGTTTTTTTTTACATGCTTTCCTGTCTCAGCAAGAATAAATCAATTCATTTGGACGTTGCCTAGGCTACTTTAGTATTGATTTGAATACAATGACGTATGAAATTCAACACACAACAATAGAAGTGTTTAATAGAATTAGAGTTATAGATGTTATAATTTCATATATAAATTAATTACTAAAATTTACTACATTTCTATTTATATCTCACAGAAACAACTGAGATTTTATAATAGTTTTAATACTTTCATTCAATACAGGATTCAATGTTTTATTTCTCAATCTCAAAATTCTGTCTCATTAAACTGTTTCTAAAACACCTCATTATTCTACTGACGTTTCATATTCCACCGTGGATTCTCCTACTGACTCGCCACCCCTTTATTTCACTGACCCCCCTCCCACTCTTCCACCCATCCACTAAAAGAGATTCAAACCTGATAAAAACCACACAATCGAAGTGAGTCTTAATCTGTACTGAGGGTTCATTGATTCTGACACTGTTCACATAACAAACGTCGAAGTACTTTTCCAAATATGATTTCACTTTTATTTAAAAACCTTTCTTCTCCCCTCCCCCCCCCCCCACTCTGACTATTGACTCCCCCACTGTCTCCTGCCCCCTCCACTCCATGAATACTTGACTCCCCCACTCCCCCTCACTCTCCCACTCCCCTCTCTATCCCACTCCCCTTCCACTCCATGAATACTTGACTCCCCCACTCCCCCTCTCTCTCCCACTCCCCTTCCACTCCATGACTTCTTGACTCCCCCACTCCCCACTCTTCCTCACTCCTACCACTCTAGGATCCCTGTTTAATTATTAGCTGATTGTTTCATGCGTTCCAGTATAGGAATAATCATATCGAATCGAGGTCGTTTTCCTGCATCTTCATTCATACAGATTTTCACTAGTTTCGACATGTGATGTGAGATTCCTGGCGGGATCGTAATCCGTAATCCTTCTAGCGCCACCTATAAATACAACAGATAATTAACTGACGGACGTTTTCACACAGACACAGGATCAGCTGCAGGGCCAGGTTCCACAGCTGCAAGGCCCGGTTCCACAGCTGCAGGGCCCGGTTCCACAGCTGCAGGGCCCGGTTCCACAGCTGCAGGGCCCGGTTCCACGGCCGCAGGGCCCGGTTCCACGGCCGTAGGGCCCGGTTCCACAGCTGCAGGGTCCAGAACACAGTTTCTTTACCTTCATGCCTATTTCTAACGGAGCGAGATCAGCGAACGGAACCTCTCTCGTAGCTAGTTCCCACAGTAGAATAGCGTAACTCCACATATTAGCAGCTCGTATGTTTAAATCAACGGGGTCTCTCTGTAATGCTGCAGAAATAAACAAAACAATCATCATATCAGAACAGAAACACCGGCGGAGCTGTACTACTCAATTCATACCAACCTTCAGGAGCGAGCCAAGCCGGCGCGTAAAATTTACCCCTCTCATGAAATGTGAACTTATAGTCGGCCATATTGATTCTGGCCGTCAGATCTTCGTCGACCTAAAAAAACAGATCGATAAAACTTTCTGATGAAATGTTGATTTGAATAGTGTTCACTATAAAACTATCGAGGTTGAGTTTAATGAGATTATCAAAAGGCGTAAGATTGATATGAGGAGCCAGGTCCACAGTGGGTCTCCATTTAGAGTTGATTATATACTCCAGAATCAATTTTAACTCAAATGTGGAACTGGAGTTCAGTTGATTGAAAGTGACAAGATTTAGAAATAGACAAGCAAGATCCATCGAATACAGGATGAATGGAATTGAGGGGTTTATGCCGAGTATTTAGTAAATAAAACAGTTGCTCTTTGAATTTGGGGGGTGGGGGACTTAAAAGGGTAAAGGGTTAATAAACACGAGGTGAACTGTGAACGCATCTCAATTAGTATGAAAACAGTAAAATTACAGAATTTAAGCTGAAATAAAACTCTGAAGTAAGTAACAGATGTTATTCATGAATACAGAATCTGAGGACAGACATTGAGTGACAGGCGACAGACAGGCAATCAATCAATCGGTAATCCGGCGTCACCATGACAACACACACATTGTTAGTTCCCCATCCCCTAAAGTGTTATCATCTAAAAGTTACTGCGCACGCATCGTAAGCTCCAGAACAGCTAGTAACCATGGCAATGAGAGGCAGAACTAGGTAGCGACAAGCAATTCACTCACATCACCGTGACAACCAAATGAAGATTATTTTGTTTTCAAAATTAGATATTTTTCTAGCCTAAAAGATTAACAGAAATGATCTCCATAGTAACAGACTCCATAGTAACAGAGTGAGTAGTACTGACGATGTAGTGTTAGTGTAAGCAGTGTTTTGACAGCAGTAATAGCAGGTGACCGACCCCTTACCCCCTGCGTTACAGCTCCATCTCGACGACGTGATATAAACTTTGGATCATCAAAGTTTATTTTAGCTAAATCTTCATCGATCTGTAAATTCAATAGTTTTATCACAATTCTACAACAAGTGAATCAGATCCATGAGGGGTGAAATAAGCATGGCCAGCGGGTGGGTGTCTGTTCCGGGGGGGTGAAATAACAACGGCCAGCGGGCGGGTGTCTGCTCCGGGGGGTGAAATAAGCACGGCCAGCGGGCGGGTGTCTGTGTTTTTTTACATCGAAGCTTGAATTGTTGTGAGAACACATTTTAAATAAACAGCAATTATCAAAAAGTTTTATCATAAATTCATTAAAGCCATTATTTCAATAAGGCATTAGACTGTTTTAATTAAACATTAGCTGTATTTTTTATTAAAAGCTTCATTATAAATTGAAATATAAACTTACCATAACATGTTTACTGGTTAAATGCATATTTGGTATCATCGGTTCCATTGAATGTAGAAATTCCATTCCACGCGCTATATCTAACGCAAATCTCAAAGCCTGAGCTTGATCTATCACTAATCCTGAAATACAGCACAGTGTTACCATATTAACAATGTCAGGTGCAACGAGAAGAGAGAGGGGGAGAGACAGAGAGAGGGGAGGAAATTAGAGAGTGATGAGGTGAGAGAGGAGTAGAGGAGGGAGTGAGAGAGGGAGGAGAGAATGAGAAGAGACAGAGGAGAGAGTGAGGTTAGAGAGGGGGAGGAAAAGAAGTGAGAAAAGACAAGTGAAAGAAGGAAGAGAGGAGAGGGGAGAGATGAGGGGAGATAGAGAGGAGAGGTGAGAGATGAGGGGAGATAGAGAGGAGAGAGATGAGGGGAGATAGAGAGGAGAGGTGAGAGATGAGGGGAGATAGAGAGGAGAGGTGAGAGATGAGGGGAGATAGAGAGGAGAGAGATGAGGGGAGATAGAGAGGAGAGAGATGAGGGGGGAGATAGTTACCTGTTTCCTGATGTAACACATTAAACAGCGACCCATACGGCATAAACTGTGAAATCACCACTAAATTCGGAGGTTGATTACAAGCACCGAGAACTGGTAAAATATTAGGATGATTGAAAATCCTGAAATATATAATTGAAGCTCACAATAACAGGATGAATCAATCATAAGAGATAGACAGGAGTTGAGTGGAATATTAGTGAACCTGAGTTTAGGAAATTCTTCAGCGAAATCTCTTGAGTTTCTCATCGTTACTCTTCTTACTGCTAGTATTTTAGCTGCTATATCATTATTCTGCCAGGTTCCTCTCCAAACCTATAACACAGTATCAAATATCAGTTCAATTAAACAGCGTGTCGTAGAATCAGTGAGCCTTAATCACTATATAGTAGAAACACAAATATATTAGACAGTCTTGCTTCATGACAGAGTTGGTGTCAAATACTGAGTAAGACTTGTTAAATACAGTAGACTCTGTCTCTTACTGCAGTGAAGTTAAGACCGGTAAAATTCTACCCCGAATTGGTGTCAAATACTGAGTAAGAATTTTAGGAATACAGTAGACTCTTGTCTCTTACTGCGGTAAAAATTCTAGTGCGAAATTTACCTCTCCAGAATGACTAGTACTGATTTTAGTGTGAAGATTTAACTGCGCGATGTCGATACCAGTGTGACGAGAGAGAGTAGCATCTCCTATAAATAAATCAATCAATACATTACACAGAATATCGATCAGTTTTCAGCGAGGAGCAAGAAATTAAAACTCACGACTTCTCGTTTTATATCCCAACCAACTGCGATCCTGAAACGGTATCTTATTCAAATCTTGACCCAATGAAGCAGCACGTTCTGGAAATCAGATTAAAAGATTAGCCTAATCCGGTTTAAATATCCTCAGGATTCAGATAAACACCACACTAGCAGCGAGTGAGTCTCTCCGAGGATTCATTGATTCTAACAATATTCACAAACCTCGTAGTATTTTTTCCAGATATGATTTCGATTTATCCAAAGCAGTTTCACCGTATTTATTACATAAAGCTACAACGGCTCCGTTATTGACTAAATCCTGAAATAATTCAACAAAATATCAACACCAGAATTCAATGAAGATAAGAGAGGAAGGGAGAGGGAGAGGAGGGAAAGAGGGGGAGAGAGGGAGAGGGAGGAGAGGGAGAGAGAGAGGGAGAGGGAGGAGAGGGAGAGAGAGGGAGGGAGACAGAGGGAAAGGGGATAAGGGAGAGGGAGAGAAAGAGGGGGAGGGAGACAGAGAGGGAGAGGGGAGGGAGAGGAGGGAAAGAGGGGAGAGAGGGAGGAGAGGGAGAGAGGGAGGGAGGGAGACAGAGGGAGAGGGGATAAGGGAGAGGGAGAGAGGGAGGGAGGGAGACAGAGGGAGAGGGGATAAGGGAGAGGGAGAGAGGGAGGTAGGGAGACAGAGGGAGAGGGGATAAGGGAGAGGGAGAGAAAGAGGGAGGAGGGAGAGGGAAAAGAGGGGAGGGAGAGGGAGGGAGAGAGGGAGAGGGGAAGGAGAGTTACTGACCTCAGCTATTTGATCTTGTCCCCAGAAACATGCGTAATGAAGAGCAGTATTTCCGTGTTCATTCACTGCGTTTATATTAGCTTTATTGTGTAATAACTGAAAATACAACATAATCTATGAACTGGATCTCTGTGGACTGTGATCTAGACCACCGTGGACTGTGATCTGGACCACAGCGGACTGTGATCTGGACCACCGTGGACTGTGATCTGGACCACCGTGGACTGTGATCTCGTTCACCGCGGACTGTGATCTGGACCACCGTGGACTGTGATCTGGACCACCGCGGACTGTGATCTGGCACTCACCATGATGATGATATCTCTATGTCCATGAGCTGCGGCTAGATGCAAGGCAGTATCGTCACCCATATTAGTGGCGTTTATTCTGGCACCGCGTTGTATCAGCATATCGACTATATTAGTGCGTCCTTCACGAGCGGCCCAATGTAACAAACTAAACCTGTGATCATCTCTTCAAAATACAATACATCAACCATCAATATAAAACAGGTCACAGTAAACTGTGTGTTGGGTTGGGGTAGGGATATCTTACCCCTGATTGAGATCATTCTCTGTATTATCCAACCACAATCTCACGTTAAACGCATTTCCTTCTTTCACTTGCGCAAATATATCATCCATTCTTCCTCCTTCTCTCCTAACGTTGGCTAATTAGCAAGACAGACGCAAAAATCGAAAATCTGTCCAATTATAAACCACTTTAGAATCTAGAATGGCTCACCGAAACTTTTAGAATTCAACCTATAGAAATTATAACAAGAGGTAGAAATAAGAGATTGTGTACTAAAAATAGTCGGAATAAAATTGAATTTGATTGGATTGATATTTTGACAGCTGTGATCGTTGTTTAAAATTACAGAGATTTCAAAAATCAAAACGATATTTATAAAACACTGAACGATTCTTTACGATATCAACTCACTTTTAAACGCGTCTAAACTTCATTAAATCAGTTATTTACCTGTTGAATTGAGGCAATTTCATCCAAGTTTCAGAGGATGAGTAATTACCCAGAATGCACCGTAAACATGTCAGCGCCCATTATTTGCCCAGAATGCACCGTAAACATGTCAGCGCCCATTATTTGCCCAGAATGCACCGTAAACATGTCAGCGCCCATGATCACGCGTTAAATTGAGTATTGAGACAGAATGTTTGCGGTTGAATCATCGTGGAATTCTAGTTCAGTTGGAGATCAGTTAAATAGTAGTTTATTTGGTAATTCGCAGCAGCAGCAGCAGCAGCAGCAGCAGCATGACACTGACAGTCGACAGGTGCGTGATAAACAAAAACAAAAAATAATACAAATTCAACACTAACACTAACAGTCTCTACTATCTTATCTTGTGTTGTGTGTGGTTTCCTGATTCCTTCTTCATATACTATTTATTTGTATTTTCAGAAGGCGGACAAAAAATTAATGAAAAAGGCATCAAAGATCCATGAATGCGCAATTAAAGAAACTAAACTCCCGAAACCAACAAACAAGAAACTTATCATCAATGACAATGTCGATAATACGCCGCAGGAAGGTTCAAAGACAAACAGGAAACATAAACATGAAGATTCTCCCAACAAAAAAACTTCTAAAAAACTGAAAATAAAAGTTGATAAAGTTGATCATGAGGAGAAAACTGTACCTGTACGAGGGAAAGTAAAGAAGAAACGTAATCAAGAAACAGAATCAAAATCACCCGAGTTGGAAGATGTTTCTGTGGAAGATAAGAAGACAAAGAAAAAGAAGAAAACTCGATCTAGAAATAAATACAGTCATTTAGCGGGTTTAACGAGAGAAGAGAAATGTGAGAAGATTTTACACGGAGAGCTTCCTAGTCAGATAGTACCTTCTCTGAAAATAAACATAACTAAAAACAAGCAGCAAGACACAGCAGCAGCAGCAGCAGCAGCAGTAGCAGCAGGGGAGAGTGGTGGTGGCGTTATAAAGAAAGCAAAGAAAAGAAAAAATAATACTAAATCAGTTGAAGAGATTTCAGAGAAAAATAGGAAACAAGATCAACCAAAACAGGACCAAGCTAAACAAGATCTACCAAAACAGAATGAAATAACACAGAATAAAACAAAACAGAACCAACCTAAAAACCAGAATCTATCAAAACTAAAACAGGAGACTCACTCTAAAACGGGTGATATTTCTAAAACGACAACTGTCTCAATTACAAAGAAAGATTTAAAGAAGAAAGAAAAACAAAAAGATAAAAAGGCTAAAGATTCAACTGAAGACAGTAAAAAACAGCAAACAAACCAAGCTCAGGTAAAGAAAATTCTGAAACTCGTGAAACAGCCTGAACCTATAGAAAGTGATGATAATGAGGAGGATAGTGGTTTAGATGAAAGTGAAGATGATATTCCTGTAACAGCCGGTAAACGAGGGAAGAAAGTTTTACCGTTGAGAGAGAGAATGATTGACAGATTACAGACAGCCAGGTGGGAGAAATGGGCGGAGTTTATTTAGGTATAAAGTTTTTTCATGTGTGAATTAATGATAATTTCTCTGATGAATTACAGGTTCCGTTATTTAAATGAACAGTTATATACGTGCACAGGAAGTGAGGCGTTCGAAATGTTTAAAAATGATCCACAATCGTTCGAAGTTTATCATACAGGATATCAAACACAGGTGGAAAAATGGCCAAAAAATCCACAGGACGACATGATTAAATATATCAAATCAAAGTGAGTATTTTAATCGTATTTGTTTCATAAGTTTCTGGGTAAGTTTGACTCGAATTTGAACCATGAACTGTGGAACTGGATCATTATTTTCACTCTGTTTGTGTCCAGTGGTAGCGTTAGATTTTAATCGATGTTTTTTATGATTTTCAGACCGTCTAGTTTTGTGATCGGTGATTTCGGATGCGGTGAAGCTCAAATCGCTCAATCAGTCAAAAACACTGTTCATTCATTTGATCTCGTTAAAGTCAATGAACACATTACACCTTGTGATATGTCAAAGGTATTTTAGTATTTTCTCGGTTACAGTAGCAGTTGTTACAGTAGCTCATTCAGTATTCAGTTCATCCAGTATTCAGTTCATCCTGTTCAGATCATTCAGTATTCAGTTCATCCTGTTCAGTTCATTCAGTATTCAGTTCATCCTGTTCAGATCATTCAGTATTCAGTTCATCCTGTTCAGATCATTCAGTATTCAGTTCATCCTGTTCAGATCATTCAGTATTCAGTTCATCCTGTTCAGTTCATTCAGTATTCAGTTCATCCTGTTCAGATCATTCAGTATTCAGTTCATCCTGTTCAGATCATTCAGTATTCAGTTCATCCTGTTCAGATCATTCAGTATTCAGTTCATCCTGTTCAGATCATTCAGTATTCAGTTCATCCTGTTCAGATCACTCAGTATTCAGTTCATCCTGTTCAGATCATTCAGTATTCAGTTCATCCTGTTCAGATCACTCAGTATTCAGTTCATCCTGTTCAGATCACTCAGTATTCAGTTCATCCTGTTCAGATCATTCAGTATTCAGTTCATCCTGTTCAGATCATTCAGTATCAGTTCATCCTGTTCAGATCACTCAGTATCAGTTCATCCTGTTCAGATCATTCAGTATTCAGTTCATCCTGTTCAGTTCATTCAGTATTCAGTTCATCCTGTTCAGATCATTCAGTATTCAGTTCATCCTGTTCAGATCATTCAGTATTCAGTTCATCCTGTTCAGATCATTCAGTATTCAGTTCATCCTGTTCAGATCATTCAGTATTCAGTTCATCCTGTTCAGATCACTCAGTATTCAGTTCATCCTGTTCAGATCATTCAGTATTCAGTTCATCCTGTTCAGATCATTCAGTATTCAGTTCATCCTGTTCAGATCACTCAGTATTCAGTTCATCCTGTTCAGATCATTCAGTATTCAGTTCATCCTGTTCAGTTGACTATGTTGTGTAAATGGCTGATTAATTATTCAGGTTCCTCTAGACGATGAAACTGTCGATGTAGTGATATTTTGTTTATCGTTGATGGGAACAAATTTGGCCGATTTTCTGATTGAAGCTCGTCGCGTTCTTAAACCTGGGTAAATATCTCCCTCTCATTCATCGTCCCTCTCATCGTTCAATATTCATGGATTTTATCACATTATCATTTTTCAGTGGTTCTATGAGAATTGCTGAAGTCATCAGTAGATTTGAAAATGTCCACAAATTCTGTATAAATGTTGAAAGTTTAGGATTCACAACTGTTTCACAGGTAAAGTTTTATATTAATGAGTTTGACCCTCATCAACCTCTCACTCATCCCTCCCCTCCTTGCTGCCTCCCTTGCTCCCCTCATCCCTCCCCTCCTTGCTGCCTCCCTTGCTCCCCTCATCCCTCCCCTCATCCTCCTCTCCTAGCTCCCCTTATCCGTCCCCTCCTTGCTTCTCTCCCCACCTTGCTCCTCTCCCTTGATTCTCATATATTTTTGTCTCAACTTTTTTTAGGACACTTCAAATAAAATGTTTGTAATTTTGGAATTCAAGAAAACAGAAATTTCCGGTAAAACCAAAAGTAGAATCAACAAAACGCCTCCCAATATTTCATTACTTCCGTGTCTTTATAAAAAACGGTGATAGACAAGATTAAATGTTGTATCGAATCAAAAATTTTTTCTTGTAGTTTTTTATAGCAATAGAATTGGGTAGAATACGTTTCCCCCGAGGACCAGCAGAATTCACAACCCCTACTGGTTACCAGTTTCTATCTTCCGTGTTGATGGACTGGTTGCAGAGCTTGGTAACCAGTCAACGTGCCTCTTAGGCTGCGGTCAACTTAGAACGTCACCTTAAGATTAAGATCAACTTTTTCAATCATTGATTTATATTATCATGTTTTATTTACAAAATTATACATAAAATATTCGAATACGTTTACATTATTTACACAATAATAATGAAGACAATTTGAGGATAGTTTAAATTCAAACTGAACTAATGGATGAAATATATTGAATTATTGTCAAAACAGTTTGATTAATGCAAAGAGGAGACAAATTATCAAAACAGAATTTCTCCATTTTATCACATTTCATATGAATTTTCATCAGCACCAGATCTGAGAATATTTTACAATTATTTAAAGAGATTTGATTCCAGACCCTCGAGAATTATCAAATAATTTAATAAACTTCTCAAACATAAACATGAAGTAATGATAATCATTGATTGTCTCAATGAATTAAACTATTTGCACGAATATACGATGTATTTAAACTGTATTACAAGATTTATAAAGCTTTTCAGTGTGATGCATATAAAATACAGTGTAACAGATTGTATGTTTAAAGGGTTCAAACTATTAGTATTGGTTTTAGTCTCACTGTGTCTTAATTAACAGAAAAACATAATCAAAATATCTGACGTTTCAACTCGGCGAGTCTCAATGTTTTTGTAGCTTTTGATTTCGTTTGTGGGTTTTTCTGCTAATGAGACAAGTCTCCAGCAGGTGGCGCTCTATAAGCAAAGCGTCACAAATACACCTCAACACGTCTGATGAGCGTCTTATCTCACACACAATTCGGCCAATTTAATCCCCCGCAAGACGCAGAAATAATGAAATATAAAATCACCTAAAAATAGAAATCATTTCTGTCATAAAATTTGTGAAATATTGAATAAGATGATGTAACAAATGTAATTTTACAGTTGAATACTCACAATAACCACAACGGCGATAATGATTGTAATTTTAACGTTTTTCCACCACATCGAACGAGCAAGATTACGACTGGTTCTCCGGAATGTAACGGACTATAAAAACAAGTGGATATTCAGAACTTTAGTGGTAATAGACAGTAGAGAAGACAGTTGAATAGACAGTTGAATAGACAGTAGGAATAGACAGTTCAATAGACAGTTCAATAGACAGTAGGATGAGACAGTAGGATGAGACAGTAGGAATAGACAGTTGAATAGACAGTAGGAATAGACAGTTGAATAGACAGTAGGATGAGACAGTAGGATGAGACAGTAGGATGAGACAGTAGGAATAGACAGTTGAATAGACAGTAGGATGAGACAGTAGGATGAGACAGTAGGAATAGACAGTAGGATGAGACAGCGGTTATGTAATTACTTACATTTGCAGATAAATCCTCAGTTTTATCGACCAACAATTCTAATTTCTCTCCTCGGTTTGCGATATTATCTACAATAAACAGGTCGATATATCTGAGATTCTCAAATTATGAATCTTTCAAAGATTCTCAAATATTTCATTATTTACCAATATTTTTCACCATAATTCCCTTCAATTCGTCCACTTCACCTTGAACTTTACTGATTTGATCTACATTTCTGTTTTCTGAAAAATGTTTCTGAAAAAGAAATTTGTTTTACCAGATGAACACAAGCCCACGATACCAGTTTAACCCTCATTCAACCCCCGACTCCCTTATCTGATCCCTGACTCCCTTATCAGATTCCTGACTCCCTAATTTGATCCTTGACTCCCTTATCAGATCCCCGACTCCCTAATTTGATTCCTGACTCCCTTATCAGATTCCTGACTTCCTCTTGTGACCCTCGAGTCTCTCACTTACCATTTGTGAAGCTAAAACTCGAGAGAATTCACTATTCATCGCATACGGAAGAGCTGTTTGACTTCGACTTCCAAACTGACTCTGAAATCTAAATATATACTTATTTATAACTAATACTGGTCTCCATTCAAACTTGTTCAGGATTTCAAAAGTTTTGACCAACCTTCTTTTGATGTCATTTAAGAATAAGAAAGCCCTTGAGCGTTCAAAATCCTAGAAAACAGAGATTTTATTGAAATTATCAAGTTGTTGAGATGTTGAGAATATTTTGATGGGTTGAAATGCTTACATCGTCTGATATGCATAGATAGATAATCCTCTCTTCACTGATATAATGAAACAGATAACTGAAAACAATCAAATAGAGTTACAATTATTTAACCCAACTTTTCCCTTCTATGCAACGAGCAGAATCCCCTGTAAGAATCTTGCTCTAAACACTGGTATCAGGGAATCCATAAGCTTCAGTTCACATAGATAATATAGAGACAGAGTAATGCAGTTTTTATTGTGATTATCTCTGATATCAGTGGGCTATTTGGGTGAACTTGAAACAAATTTTGAGAAAATGTCCGCTGCTATCGTTGTGAGATTGTGAGGCTCTAACAAATGAGTTTTACCTGCCGTGTGAATACGTTAACTTTGCATTTTCCGGAGAAATCTTTGCTAAAATCTGTTCAGTGACCTCCGTAAAATTACCAGCACAACTCGCGTACTTCGCTAAAACAGTCGGCCCTCGAGCGATTACTCCAAACAATATCGGCATTTTCACCAAATCTTGCTGCCCACAGGGACGAGACAGAACAAGTACGGATCTGAAAGTTGAATTCACTTTTTTTAGTCTCTTTTAGTCTTTCTTTTAGTCTCGCGAGTAGTTTCAGAATTCCTGGATAATAGACCTACTTCTACCAATTCACAAACATTGACTCATTGGTTGAAAATAAAAACAATCGATGTTATTTATATTTCAGACAATGACACTTCATTCCTACTGTGGCAAGTGAGTGCGAGTAAATTTTCGACATTTCAGACTGAATTTCTTCATTCTTGACGAATCTACAGTGATTCTATCAACTCGTATATAATCATATTACAGACCTTTTTAGTTAGAGTGAAGTTTTGTTCCTTGTCAAGTTGTTTTTGTGGTTCAATTTTGAGAGTTTTGCAACAAAAATTGATTCACTTCCGTGTTTAGTTCTAAACGTCATGTGATATAGAGAAATTCAGCAGAAAGTGACCAAATTAATCACACATTCCGCACTTATACCTAGTCCAATTTTAAAACATCGACTATTTCATCTGAATAAGTTCGCATATTCAGTACATGTAGTACAAGCTGATGATAGATACGCACTAGGAACAACTTGTGAGCAATAAAGTTTCGAATTTAAATTGAGCGCTCGTGTGGAGCAATTTTCAAGATGGCTGCGCCCATGTAAAATTTTTATTTTTTAGGGTGTCGTTCAAAAATCAAAATGCGCAGGCGAGGTGTTGGACTTGGTGCTGTGAAAAATAAGCATTTAGCACAGGTGAGTATAGAATATACATAGTGAAGTGTCTACAGTCGTGCCGTGTTGAGGGGAACGAACTGAACTCGAGTCGAACTATAAAATGCAATTTTAGGAATTTAATTTTTTCAATTTTTAGCCCAAAAATTCGCATTGATATTTTCAGGCTAAATTTAAAGATAAAGGCAGTGAAATAGCAGCAGATCAAGTCAATCAGGTAAATAAGAATTTTTTCTGATTAAGCCTCACAACTTTAGTCTGAGACTGAGCCAATACACCTGGCCTTTCTTTTAGGAGTGAACTAGCAGGAACTTTCTTAAATTCCTTTTTTCAGATGTCAAAACAACTGGATGCATTTCGAGAGAATCTTGAAGAATTTGCGAGCAAACATAAACAAGATATTCGTAAAGATGCCGATTTTAGGGTTCAATTTCAGGAGATGTGTGCATCAATAGGGGTCGACCCATTAGCTTGTAAGACATACACACATTTCAGTTTAAACCAATTCTGTTTGAATTTTACTGAAGAGTTCAGTGAAATGAATTATATTTATTTTCAGCTGGTAAAGGTTTCTGGGCCGAAATGTTGGGAGTTGGTGATTTCTATTACGAATTAGGAGTTCAAGTAATTGAAGTATGTTTAGCTACAAGTCACAGACACGGAGGTTTGTACACTTTTAACAGATACATCTCTGTAAATAAGTAATTAATTCTAATTCGTGATATTCTATTTTCTAGGTTTAATGGATATCGATGACCTTAAAATGACTCTGATGAAATCTAGAGGCAAAAAAGCTCAGGAGATCAGTTCGTACGTGTCAATCAAATGTCTCGTAAACCCTGCCCCTATCTCTCTAGACTCCTCCCACTAGTGTTTGTATATTTCAGCGATGATATAACCCGTGCTGTCAGTAAACTGAAAGTGCTCGGAAATGGCTTTACAATTTTACCGATCGGACCAAAAGTGTTTGTACAATCAGTACCGGGTGAACTCAGCATGGATCATACACAAGTTTTACAACTAGCACAGGTCAGTCGGCACCACCGAGTTCAACATTCACTCAGTGAAATCATTGAATTTTCAATCAGTCCCGGTATTTTGGTCAAGCCATTTATGTTTGATTTCATTATATAAAATTTTCTTTTTTAGGAAACTGGTCGTGTTTCCGTAGCAACAGTGAAAGAGAAACTTGATTGGGAACATGAAAGAGCTCATCGCACATTAGTGAGTACTCCCTCCCCCCCTGCGCCCCCTATATCCTCGCGCAAGCAACTCTAGGAGGAATAATATTCCATTTTTGTTGTATATTTCATCACAGGATTACATGGTATCTGAAGGATTGTCGTGGGTCGATGATCAGGATAAAGAAGGAAGACAATTTTGGTTCCCAGGATTCTTTCACGAGGCGTCAAACAACAGTTAAATAATCCGCGATATTCATTAATTTACTTCTCTGCAGATACAAATAGAGGGCTTACATTTATAATAATTGTTCATATTTATTAAAAAATAAAACTGTAATTTAATGTCTCCTGATATTTTGTTTGGTCTTTTGACGACTCCTTTCTCCTAATTTTTGGCCATAAACATAGTCCCATATCTTCAATCCTCATCTTCTTATCTGTGAATGTCGGCAGATTAAAAGAAATTGTCAACAATCTACATGTATTTAATTTATTTACATTTATGACATGTATATACATTTTTAAGTGAATTGATTAATTTATATTCATTGCTTTCATTTATTTACAAATTCTCAGAGACTGAATATAAAACTGCAGATATTAAAAATTGTAGTTTAAAGCCAGTTGCACGTGGAATGTAGGGAATCTAATCCTGTTTTGTTGGTTTAGAATCTCCTTCACTGTACGCGACATATACAAACATTCCCAGTAATATCTGTACAGTAACTACTGCTACTATAGCCGAGTAGTAGTAGCTAGTTTTACTGTCATAACTCAACATTCCTGAAAAGAAAAAACAGTAATACAAACATCAGATTTCTGGCTTGATTCATAGGAGACCGGACGATAAAGAGACGACTACCACTTACCTTCAAATACAAATGACTTAGATAAGAAAAATACGGCTATAGGTACAACTAATACGAGCATACTGAATGTGAAAATCGTTTTAGCAACTCTTCCACCTCCGTCATCATTTTGATCCCTATAAAAAATAGAAAACCCGAGACATTTTAATTCAGTGCCGGCTAGTGGCGCCCTCTAAATTATGTAGTGGCAATCGAGGAGACAATGGGCTTCGATTAATATCTGAATCACGGGTTAAATAAGGCCAGAATTATAGACCTAGACCAAGGAAAAATCGAACATATATATTGTTTAAATATTGAACTTACATAGATCGCGTTTGAATTCCTTGTTGGTTCATTTTGTTCGATTTATACGGATATTCTCAGACTACCAGTTACTGCGGCAAGTGAGGCAGTTGTTGAGGTGTAGCTGTACCGATTTTGAGTAGGGTGTAGTTTCTGTTAGCTGCTCCTCAAAAACCATGTCGATAATACAAGTGACAGGATCTGGCGGTAAATCAATCAGCGACCGCACATTGTTTACAGGATCCAGAATCCCGACTGAAATTAAATCAATGGTGAAATGTTTAAAAACGGTGAAAAAACCGACATTTATAAAACTATTGCAAAGTGAGTAAAATTACTGTGTAACAGATGTAATAAAAAATACCAGGCACTAGCTTTTGACAGGTCCCTAAAATACACCCCCCTGACTGACTGTGTGGGGCCCTGGCATGTCATATTCCTACTCGAGAATAACCCTTTGTCTGCCAAACCGGGCCTAATTCTCCACTGTATAATGTATAAGTCAGTTTCGATCTGAAGAAGTTAGAAGGTACTTCTTCGGCCTTCCAGTTCCAGGGCTGGTTGGGACTGGTGGTTCGTTGAATTAGATTGACTGATAAATACGTTGTAATTAAATCTATTTTATTCTTTATTTCAGTTGCTGTTTCTGATTTAGAAGGAAAAGAAATCGGTGTAACTGATTTTCAACATGAAGTTTTAACTGAAAGTTTAAATGAGGAATTAGTGAGGATTTTATATTCAGGTTTATATTCACTGTTAGTGCTGGCTTTACGCATTCCAATCACTTCACTTAAACAACAAACATTTAATGAAGATTTACAAGAATTAAAGTAAGTTCCATTTTAACATTTTAAGTTGACTTTATTGAAACCAAGAACAAGAGTTTTTGAACAACTTATATTTTTATTCACAGAATTCCTGAAGAGTTCATTCCATTGATTTCAAGCGCTGTTTTTGGATCAAAGTGAGTGAATCAGAAAGTTATCGGACTCATTCGACCTAGTTCCATTAGATCCTAACCAATTCGACCTAGTTCAACTATAGCCTCAGTATCATTAGCCCTAATCCTACTAACCCCAGTTCCGCAGTTGTTTAGCAAGATTAAACTGTAGTACCAGTTGCCCAGACATGGCATCAATCCAGATTTAATACTTAACTCTAAACATGTCTTAAGTTAGTGTGAATACCGTACGATGAACACGTGCCCCCGCCTATAAACTGTTTGGGAACAACGCCTAGATACAAAGCTTGTCTTAACCCTTTCAGTGCTGACTAATTAATACCCTATAGTGCTGGAGATAATTTGAAAATTTTGAAAAATTCCACCCTAGTGTGTTGAATAATGGGAATACCGTCTACACCGCGGCGCGGTGTATCGTTAGTTACTAATATTTCACTATGTTTGACAGGTGCTACCATCTTTCAATAGAGATAAAAACTAAATACTAATTCAATACACCGCAATGCGATGTACTAGCAAAATACATCACCGATTCATACACCGCACTGAAAGGGTTAAGTTAAGAGTTGACTCAGAGATTTGTTTTGCTGTTTCAAGGAGAGCCGTTTTAGATGAGAAAGTTTGTGATAGTCGTCCACGTTTACCTAGATTAGACAGTTTAAACTGGAGAGTTGACGTCGCTATATCAACCAGGTCTGTTATTACTCCGACACTATATCCTACTACAACTAATCTCGTGTTAAACTCGAATTAAACTTTATTCCTTTACAGTTCGTTAAACCGAGTTTTAGAACCATCAGTTGCTATGGAGATGACTTTGAGCGACGGCAATATTCATAATTTTGAGGTAGGAAAATTTCGATGAAACCCCTGAAGTTAAGACTGTTTGGTTTGTAGGTGATCATGGGAATATGTGAGGAGCGATGAATCGATGGATCCTGTGGAATAAATACCTCAATCTCTATCTCTATCTGAACTCAATTTCAGCAGCAACAAATCAATCCAGCTGCAGGACTTATGGATATCACGACACATGGAGCAGAGAGAGGACTAACTGGAGAAGAAAAAGAGATCGCTGATCAGAGTTCTGGAGAGCTGACTGGTGTTGCTGGAGGGCTGACTGGTGTTGCTGGAGGGCTGACTGGTGTTGCTGGAGGGTCGACTGGCCACACATCTGGAGCAGCTGATGTGGACACTGTTGGAGGAATGACTGTAAATTTAGTTGATGTAACTGTTAATGAACAGTTGAAGGATTTACCACCACCAGGTGGCTCTGATAGACAGTTAGACAGGAATTTAGTTCAAGTTCAAGCGAATAAACAGGAAATAGACAGACGAATTAATTCATTCATTCAACGCAAGCGTTTAGAGGTCGATGAATTAAACAGACGTGAATTCTGTGGTCAGTTCATCGAGCGTGAAATGAGCGGTGAATCGACGACTAATTGCGCCCGTACGGACGCCCGTTTTCATCCGTCTGCTACTGGTAACAGCCACGTTAAAGTGTGGCGGGTCGTTAATCCATGGGGTCCGCAAACTCGTATCTCGGCAACCGGTAACAATACGAACAAACGCGATACGAGTATAACATCGACAGCTCTCAACGAACGATTGGATAATTTAGAAAAACATCTGAAAATATCTCCTCCGATCGGTCCAGAAAATTCTAAAGATGTTTACGCTAGGATTCGCGGTTTGGAAGATCGCGTGCTTTATTTAGAGAGTTTGTCGCCGGAGTATTTCAACGAGAAACCTCTGAAGAAATACCGCGGAGCAAGTCATTTAAAAAAACAACCGATAGAACCGTACAGGAGCGACAGCCAATCAGAATCTTCGATGTCCGTCTTCGAAATCGATCAACGTATTAAAAGTTTACAAGAAAGTTTACGCCAGAAAAATTCTAAAAAGTCTTAAATTTTTCAACGAGTTAGAAAATATTAATCTTGTTAATGTGAGTTGATTCTTTAAAATTTGATTTTAGGGTTGATTTTAATGTATTGCAGTCGAATTCAGTAAATTGTCACATTACTGAAGTCAATTCTATTTTGAAGTTCTAATTTTTGTTTCCGATTCGATTTTCAATATAAGTCAAACACCTGATAAATCATCCATATTACCGGCATCATCTGGAAGTTTTAAGTCCTAATTTGTATTTCTAATTCAATTTACTTAGTTAAGTTCAAGTAGTCATTTGGATAAGTTATCAGTGTAACCATCCTCCCGACTATGACAACTTCCACCTGTGTCACTGTATTGATGTATTTTAGCTGATTATTTATATATTGTTGACCGGCACTTTTTCATGTATTTTGTATATATTTTTTGCAGGTGCCGATGTCGAAGTTTCATGAATTACGATACAACGTCGCCCACGTATTGAAAGATATGGAAGATTTAGAAAAACACAGCATTTTAAAAATACAGGATTAAACTTCATCGTTTAACTTACAATAACCAGTACCAGGTATACTACTCTCTACTCTGGAATCATGGGTGTTAATTTATAAGTAAAAGAGTGTTAATTAAAAGTGATAAATGGATCAGAATATTGTCACTAGAGTCGACTGGTTAAGCTTGTTACCCCCCAGAAAGACTTTGTTAGCAGTTACAGGATCCTGGAGCCAGTTTCATCAGTCAGTTGTAATTAGATTAAATACCTCTTCTGGACTTAACTGTGACTGTACACAGTGAATATAAAAGTGTTTGTGGCCACTATTGTGAAATAACAGTTATAATTGTATTGTATTGAGTCAGTGTTGGTGTAATTAATAATGTATTAATTAAAAAAAAGTATTGTATATAATTAATTTTTTTTTGAGGTTCTGTAAATAAAAGACAGTTTATAAATCCATTGCTATTTAAACAGTTTAGTTGAGTTTATTGTGGACTAGAGGACTCAGTCAATCCTGAATCTAAGTACATGGAGGTCTAGTTAGTTACCTAATCATTGGTGGTAAGCTTTTTATAATCGGATGGGCTTGTGTGAAAATATCCGATCGTGAAACTAAACCACAGACAGGTTACTGACTAATGGAGGTCATGATGACAGTCACTTTAGCGAGTGTCTGGTTCCCAAAGGTTAAGGGGATGAGAGCCAATCCTGAGTCGCGGTGCAGCAAGGTTGTGAGGCAGTGTCCTTCCATCTAAAATCCTTACGGTACACCTACCTAACCCTAGCCCTAGTTATGTGCAATGCGGCACGTATAACTCTTTTTGAATTGCGTAATAATATAATTTTTAAGAAGAGAGGCGTTAGATATCGACTGTGTGGGTTCCAGTTATATAACCTGTCTACATTTTATATAACCACTAACCCTCATAGGCTACCGTAGTTTATCCACATAGCGACCTTGACCGCCACGTGTTTCGTAATACTGTTGATATTTACATCGGTTCCGAGTTCGTACATCTCCCCGCCGCTAGGGTTAGGGTTAGCCGCGGTGACCAGTAACCCTAACCCTAGCTAACAGCGGGAGGATTAGATAATGGAACAGCCAGCGAGCACGACTACTCAACCAATCAGAGACGAGTGTGACGACATTGACAGCGAGTACAGTGAATTTATATAACTGTAAAAATGGTCACGTAAGACGGTGTTATAACTACTTTATGATAAATCCGAGGCCCACGAGTTGAATAACAGGTTTGGAAGTAGATAATGGAGTCGTTAGCTCGCGAAGCTTTCAGCTCGAAAAACTATGATTTAGCCGCTGATATTTATCAGCGAAATATCATCGAGAACGGACCTAAATTCCATACGTATTTAGGATTAGCGGATTCTTATTCTCGAGCTGGTGAGTTTAATCGGGCTTTGGAAGCGTACACTACAGCGATCAGAATAGATCCTAAATCAGTTCAACCTAAACACCTCGAACAATTAGTCACCGGTCTCGTAGAATTCATGGATCAAAACGGAGGCAGTCTCCTAGTGACCAGTCAAAAAACTGATGAAATCGATTTATTCTCGTGTTCAATTTGTCGTGGACTTTTAGTGGAACCGGTAACACTACCGTGCGGACATTCATTCTGTCGACCGTGTCTGATAAAAGACGGAACGAAACGCTGTAAGAAATGTTCGACCGTTCATTATTACGTTAACGTCGCGAAGATTAAATCAAACATTCTCCTGTTAGCGACTATTGAGAAACTGTTCACTGCTGAAGTGAAAGCATCGAAATTAAAATGTTGCGGTAATGAATTAGTGAGTCAGGGTAAATATGAGGAAGCTATTGATACGTATACGCAAGCATTAGATATAGGTACGTATTGTCCCGGCCCCGGGGACAGCTAGAATAGCTGGGGAGCCCAGCCCCAGGGATGGGCCGGGGTGCTCCGTGATGCCTGAATGTGCCTATGAATAGATGTGCCCAGAGATGGCAAACTTGTCCATTGACACCTTATTGTGCCCAGAAATGGCTTTCTCTGCTCATTGATAGTTTGTGTGCCCAAGGACACCTTAGTATTCTTTGAACTGGCTTGCTATGCCCATGGGCAGTTTGATGTGTTAATTTGTTTCCGAAAAAAGTGAAACCTGGAATTTGGGTAAAATGGATTTGTTTATAGGCCTATTTGAATTTCTTGGTAAGAAGTGATATTGATATTTATATAATTGAACTGTAGACCTGACATTGACCCTGTGTCTGGTCAATGAGTGATATCACGGTCTAATATTATATATAATACATATCCATTAGGTTTCCAGATAACAATAAAACATGCTTATATAAAATCTAAGGTCAAGTTCACAGGTTAAATAACGAGTGCCAAATGTTCACCGCGATTAAATACTGAACACTCAGTTCTTCAGTTCATGGTTGAGTTAATTCTCTAGGCCTATAATTCATACAGTTCATGAACTCACTTCTAAAGAAATGTTGGTCCATTCACAAATCAAGATGACTTGTTTTGATGACTTTAAATCTGCGGTTTCTTCTCCATTGGCTCCCTCAGTCAGAATTAGGAACTATGGAAGTAATAAGAGTCTGAGTATAGATTAAAACTGTTTAATTACTGAAGTATTGAATTGATTATTTTCTAGCTCCTAAAGATCACCTGATATACAGTAATCGAGCTCACGCGTTTACCTGTTTAAAACTGTATGAAGAGTCATTAGATGATGCTGGATGCGCTGTTCGTATACGCCCAGACTGGTCAAAGGTTCATATTTAACTACACTTCACCGATTAGTGAAAATAGTTTAGAAACATCTGTTACAACTGGATGTTATGTATTATTTGTAGGGTTATTATAGAAAAGGAGTAGCTCTAAGTGGAATGGGATGTCACGAAGAAGCTGCGAGAGCTTATTTACAATGTTTAGCTTTAGATTCATCGGTTAAACCAGCTAGAACTGCCCTTACTACGGTGAGTCCTACACCCTCGACCTTCCCTCAACCCGCTGAGGACCATTCATGTTCCTCTAAACCTGCTGAATTTGAGACTTCTTTTCCCTGTTTAAAGGGTGAGATGCCCTTCAACCAAGAAACTCAGCCACCAACAGTGGCCGATTCCATATTCATGACTTGAGCGCAAAATTAGTCTTACCTTCATTAGATTGCCTCTAGAACTAAGATTGTTTAAGACTGGTCATAAGTCTTGAAGTGGCAGCCCGAGATTATAAACTGGTGATATGACACACATTATTTATTTCTGTAGGAATTGTATAATATTTTACGGTGTGAAATCCCGGCGGAATGTTCGACGTCGATGAAGAAACATGTCGGTATGTTTGAATTACCGTGTCGTTCTGTGATCAGTCAGGAGACTGTCAGACAGTTAAAAACTGCACTCAGGGACTCGATGCTCAGCGCTGGCTGTTTTACTTCTCAGGTAAAAAATACAAAAACATCGTCGAGATCGAACAACAGGTTTCGATTGGTGGTTCGGTCAGAATACACTCTCTTCCTAATTTATAATCCTGATTGAGAGTTTGTAATCCGGAATCGCTATTCCTGAACCTGTGTTTGTTCAATCAAAACCTACCTGAAATACAACAACTAATTAATCCATACATTGCATGTTTACGTGTATATTGTATTTATTATAGGCTGTTTCTACCTCAAACAATTCTGCCTCGTCTATCAGAAGATGTAAGTTTTTTCATTCAAATATTGAGACTTTTTTACGGCAGAATCCGTTCAATTAGTCAGCATCCAGTTCGATAGTTCTGAGTTAATTCTGAGTTAAAATTAGTTCATTTTCAAAGAGTTAACTCCGGGTCTAATGTTAACTCACAACTGTGGAACCGGATCCAGATCTTTCAAGACTTCATTTAAAGAATGAGTTTCATGTTGCGAGTGAACTGTATCTTATTCAACCACTCAGGATGATTTTAATACGATATTTTCATGATATTTTTTTCAGGCAATTCATTTCCCGACGCGAGTCGTCTGCTAACTGATAATAGTTTATTTAGTTCGGCTGATCATTTAAATAACGGTGCCAAAAAACGGACACGAAACGGAGACCAGAAGAACAAAGACTCTTCTTCTAAAGATAAAGAAAGCTCATCTTCCCCCACAGCGGCGGCGACGACGGAAGAGAAGAGAACTGAAACGACGATCCCTTCAAGGAGAATGTTTCGTAATTTCGACGTCGATTTATTATCTAAAGATGATTTCGAATGCAGTTTATGTTTTCGAATGTTATATCAGCCAGTGGCGACACCTTGTGGTCATGTATTTTGTCGTAGATGTTTAGATCGCTGTTTAGATTATAACACGAACTGTCCGCTGTGTAAGAGTTCATTAACCGAGGTACGTGGAAATCATTATCTGATCGGGTTCAATCAAGGATTTCTTGTCGAGAGTCTGAGAAATGAGGAATTTTGGATTCCTTAACCCTTTCAGTGCTGACTAATTAATACCCTATAGTGCTGGAGATGATGTGCAAATTTTGAAAAATTCCACCCTAGTTTGTTGAATAACAGGAATACCGATATAGTGCGTTAGTTACTAATATTTCACTCTGTTTCACAGGTGCTGCCTTCTTTCAATAGAGATAAAAACTAATTACATCAATATACACCACAGTGCGGTGTACTAGCAAAATCTATCACCAATTTATACACCGTACTGCGGTGTAGACGCACTGAAAGGGTTAATCTGTAAGAATCTGACAGCCAGATTTTGGTAGGTGTTTCATTGATTCACTTGTTAATTTGTTTTTCAGTATTTAGCGGAACGCCGACAGGCGACTGTTGAAGCTATTGAAATGTTGATGACATCGTTTTATCCGATGGAATATGAAGCTTTGAAAAAACAACACGAAGAAGAAGTTTCAGCTTTAACTTTGTGAGTAAAACTCACTGAGTTTTGTTAGCTTGAATATAACATAATGAAATAGAACTCATTGAGTTCAGTTCGTTTGAATATTGAGTTATTGATGTGATTTTTCAGGAGTGGTAAAGACGGTAAACACGAGATTCCAGTGTTCGTCTGCACAGCTTCGTTTCCAACGGTAACGTGTCCGTTACACGTATTTGAGCCTCGTTATAGATTGATGGTTCGACAGTGTATGGAGTCGGGAACTCGTCAGTTTGGAATGTGCGTCCCTCGCGGTCCTAACGAGTACGTTTAACTAGTAATACCACTCGGTGTTCTCATTATTCCACTCCCCCCTGAACATCAGCTGTCCCTGTCACAACCTCTTCTGTCATGATTCCACTCCCCCCTGAACATCAGCTGTCCCTGTCACAACCTCTTCTGTCATGATTCCACTCCCCCCTGAACATCAGCTGTCCCTGTCACAACCTCTTCTGTCATGATTCCACTCCCCCCTGAACATCAGCTGTCCCTGTCACAACCTCTTCTGTCATGATTCCACTCCCCCCTGAACATCAGCTGTCCCTGTCACAACCTCTTCTGTCATGATTCCACTCGCCCCTGAACATCAGCTGTCTCTGTGACTGTATTTGAATTGATGTCACTATGCTATCAATACTGATTAACAGCCGATTACATTAAAGATAAGCTCTATTTTCAATATTTAATTGAGAAACCTTGAAACCCTTAACTGACAAAAAACTTGATTATCTGGCTTGTTACTCTATAAAACAACAGGCATATTGAGAACACTGAGTTCGATATTGTGCTGATAGATGGCGTATTAGTTGATGATATTGTGTATATATTTCAGGTCTGATTTCGCAGATGTTGGGACTATGCTTGAAATACGTAACGTACAGTTTTTCGCCGATGGACGATCGATAGTTGACACTATCGGTGGCCGAAGATTTCGGGTTTTAACTCGAGGAATGAAAGATGGCTACCATACTGCTACTGTTGAGTTCATTAATGACATACAGCCGGTCGCTAGTGATATAGAAGGTAAATAGAGGGCGACACTGAGTAATCATTAGACTAATCGTAATCTATAACTGGACAGCACATGCTCATCCATGGATTTATCCGGACCACCCTCTGCTGACATTTCAAGTTTCATTTCTATTTTTCAGGTCTGAGAAAAATCTGCGATGAAGTTTACGACAATTCAAAAACGTGGTTTGAAAGTTTGGGTTCCGCTCAAAGTCGAATCACGTCGCAGATGGGTCCATTACCGGCGGCATTAGAACCTACTCAACCTCTCCCGGAGAATGGACCGGCCTGGTTATGGTGGGTTATCGCGGTGTTACCTCTCGATCCTCGTGCTCAGGCCTCGATCCTCGCGATGACGTCGTTGAAAGATCGTTTAAACGCGATTAAGAACGTGCTCGTGTATCTGAAGAGACGCGGAAGCTGACTATCGAAATATCGTAATCATTTGATTGTTGGAATTATCGCCGCGGTGATCGCTATCTGGCGTTTATTCAGCCAATATTACCTCCTCTCTTAAATAAACAGAAGTTAAATACTATTTTTTACTATCGATTACTTGAATATATTTATTTACCGTATAATTACTTCCCCTCTATGTATCAATATCTTACTCCAGTGTCTCCATCTAGTGCTGAATTGTTGAACCTCATTGTTTTATGTTTGATCGCGGAGTGACACCTCAACTAAACTTTAAATAATAAATCTCTGTTCGCCGTTTGGTCGAGTCCAAACACTACAGAGTTCCCTGAAATATTTATAGTAGATTTCTCGATACTGTGGACGGGTCAAACCTCAATCCTCGGAAAAATTACCTCGAAGTTCCGGACCATTAACAAAGTAATGTGTATTGGGGATCTGTAAGTTCTAATACCGAGTCTGTGTTAATGGCAATCGAGTTGCTTGAAATATTAAAAACGGCCCAAACCCCGAACACTGGTCGCTGTGTTCTTATTTTATGTGCTTTTTTCACGCAATAATGTTGTGGTTCAAATATGCAAATTCAGCTCGTAAAGTTTCCGTGGTAACAAGCATTACGTGCATTCGTTTCATCCCTCAGTTTTCATTTTGTGATAAAAATTGTCTTCGTAAAAAAATCATGCAATGTATAATTTTAATTTGTTTCAATAAATATTGAAGTTAATTGAAACTGACAGTAATTGTGATGATTGATTCTGATTCCTGATATGGATGAGAGAGTACTCTCTCTCTCTAACAATTGTGTTATCAACTTGTGATGTTTTATGGTGTCTGATTTCGGGGGGTGCCGATGTCAAAATGTGGATAATGTTCCAGTCGAACTCAAAATGAACACGCAGACAACATCTTTGAACAGCTTCAAGAAATGTTTTTATTTTACACAAATTCCAGTATTTATTAAACCAGTGAATTACTATTCATGTTTAGACAAGTGACGTATATTCGGAATACAAACAACATGTATCTCGCCACTAAACAACCCGCACCCAGCAGTTAGTCAGTAACAGTTCACTTAAACCAATCATACACTCAGCTACATCTACGCGGACTAGTTAAGTTATACACTACAGCATAGATTCAACTAGTCCAAGTTGCACAGTCAAAAAAAGTAATAAATCATCGGTTGATGGACTAGGTATAAGACAGTCTTAAACCAGTCTAAGTTATGACTGCTCCCAACCCCTAATTACCAGTTTCAGTCACTAATCCCAGTATTCAGGTATAACTAATCCCAGTATTCAGGTATAACTAATCCCAGTATAACTAATCCCAGTATTCAGGTATAACTAATCCCAGTATTCAGGTAAAACTAATCATGTCCTACAGGTGTATTATGATTATTACTCGTAAACTGGCGATGTTTTTGTACATTGTAACGATACTCCGTTCCATCCTGGTTGAATCTGTACGTATAATGAGCTGGGAAAAACTCCTCATTTATTTGCATCAATTCCTTTTTACGCGTGCAATGTTTCTTGATCGTCTCTCCGTCCATCAACCATTTCTTCTCCTCCTCGCTCTCCTCCGGTTCAGTCGTCACGGTAACATCGTCGAGTTTTTTCACGAATATGAATTCACCGTTAGGTTTAATCATGCAGTGTTTTAAATCGTCTTCGTTCTCGGGAATCCCGTGAGGAAACGTTACTGGTAACACTTTGATTAAATGATTCACTTTTAACAAACGATCATTTGTTAATTTTGTATTCTTCAGAATTATAAATTCACCAGTCTGAAAATCAAAAACAACTACTTTATTGATGATACATAACCTCAGAATTACTGGGACTGAACTGGGCTGGAACTTGACCGGGCTGTCCCGGGAGTGGATCGGACTGGGACTGAATTGGGGCTGTATTGGAGGGGCTGAACCGGACTGTACTAAACCTGGCTGGGACTGGACCGGGCTGTACTGGGACTGAACCGGACTGGGACTCTACTAGACAGGGCTGTACTGGGACTGGACCGGGCTGTACTGAACCGGACTGGGACTCTACTAGACAGGGCTGTACTGGGAGTGGACCGGGCTGGGACTCTACTGGACCGGACTGTACTGGGAGTGGACCGGGCTGGGACTCTACTGGACCGGGCTGTACTGGGACTGGACCGGGCTGTACTGGGACTCTACTAGACAGGGCTGTACTGGGAGTGGACCGGGCTGGGACTCTACTGGACCGGGCTGTACTGGGACTGGACCGGGCTGTACTGGGACTCTACTAGACAGGGCTGTACTGGGACTGGACCGGGCTGTACTGAACCGGACTGGGACTCTACTAGACAGGGCTGTACTGGGAGTGGACCGGGCTGGGACTCTACTGGACCGGACTGTACTGGGACTGGACCGGGCTGTACTGGGACTGAACCGGACTGGGACTCTACTAGACAGGGCTGTACTGGGACTGGACCGGGCTGTACTGAACCGGACTGGGACTCTACTAGACAGGGCTGTACTGGGAGTGGACCGGGCTGGGACTCTACTGGACCGGACTGTACTGGGAGTGGACCGGGCTGGGACTCTACTGGACCGGGCTGTACTGGGACTGGACCGGGCTGTACTGGGACTCTACTAGACAGGGCTGTACTGGGAGTGGACCGGGCTGGGACTCTACTGGACCGGGCTGTACTGGACCGGACTGGGACTCTACTGGACCGGACTGTACTGGGAGTGGACCGGACTGGGACTCTACTGGACCGGACTGTACTGAACCGGACTGGGACTCTACTGGACCGGACTGTACTGAACCGGACTGGGACTCTACTGGACCGGGCTGTACTGGGAGTGGACCGGACTGGGACTCTACTGGACCGGGCTGTACTGGGACTGAACCGGACTGGGACTCTACTGGACCGGACTGTACTGAACCGGACTGGGACTCTACTGGACCGGACTGTACTGAACCGGACTGGGACTCTACTGGACCGGACTGTACTGAACCGGACTGGGACTCTACTGGACCGGACTGTACTGAACCGGACTGGGACTCTACTGGACCGGGCTGTACTGGGAGTGGACCGGACTGGGACTCTACTGGACCGGGCTGTACTGAACCGGACTGGGACTCTACTGGACCGGACTGTACTGAACCGGACTGGGACTCTACTGGACCGGACTGTACTGAACCGGACTGGGACTCTACTGGACCGGGCTGTACTGAACCGGACTGGGACTCTACTGGACCGGACTGTACTGAACCGGACTGGGACTCTACTGGACCGGACTGTACTGAACCGGACTGGGACTCTACTGGACCGGGCTGTACTGAACCGGACTGGGACTCTACTGGACCGGACTGTACTGAACCGGACTGGGACTCTACTGGACCGGACTGTACTGAACCGGACTGGGACTCTACTGGACCGGACTGTACTGAACCGGACTGGGACTCTACTGGACCGGGCTGTACTGAACCGGACTGGGACTCTACTGGACCGGACTGTACTGAACCGGACTGGGACTCTACTGGACCGGACTGTACTGAACCGGACTGGGACTCTACTGGACCGGGCTGTACTGAACCGGACTGGGACTCTACTGGACCGGGCTGTACTGGGAGTGGACCGGACTGGGACTCTACTGGACCGGACTGTACTGAACCGGACTGGGACTCTACTGGACCGGGCTGTACTGGGAGTGGACCGGACTGGGACTCTACTGGACCGGGCTGTACTGAACCGGACTGGGACTCTACTGGACCGGGCTGTACTCACCCTTCTTTTCTCTTCACTTAGTCCTAAATGTTGCATCATGTTTTTCTCGTACCACGGCCGCCCTTTTAATTTCTTTATTCGACAAACTGCGTGAAGTTTATGCGGTTGTTTTGTTTCTGTTTCTTGTTGTTGTTTCTTCAGCCTCTGTCTCTCCAGTATTGGACCGGCCCACGCTTCCAGATTTTCCAATTTTGCCGTTTCGATTTGGAAATAGTTTTTCTGTTTGCGTTTGTGGACATCATATTTACCAGGAGTAATCTTAGCGCGATATCTGACACTGACAGTTTGTGCCGATAGCGATCTCAGGAAACTATATCCTTGCTGAAATACATACAAACAATAAGTCTTTAATTTCTAAATTAAATGGGATTCGAACTAGTTAGACAAATAGGATCTGCCGAATGAGAATTAACCTCAGCCTAGAAACTCTTTTACACGATTTATCTGATATTTCTGAAAGAACCTCTTCACCCCAGCTCCTCACAGCCCCGGCTCCTGAGCTACGGCTTAATAGCAACTATAAGATTTTCAAAAGAAGTGAAGTTACTAGTGAAGAAGCGCAATAAAGACTTTAAACTCACCCGTACTAGCATGCCAGCAGCCATGTTTCTCGCCACATAGATGGCGCCAGTAGACGGTAATAGTAAACATGAGAGCGCTGCCGCATGATTTAGATATTCTCGGAGCTACCCATTATTGCTGGGGATTCCTCTCTTCGGGCTTTCCCCATAATCAATTCAATTTGCGCTTTATTGTTAAATAGTCATAGAGAAGAGGTAGACATTTATTTTCTAAGTCATTATATCCCATCTTTTTTTTCTACACGATGTAAAACTGTTTGTCAATTAGATTTCAGTCGAGAGTCGAGTAGAAGAGCAGGTGGACGAGGAGGGGTAGCTTAGCCTAGGACGTCGCCTGGCGAGAAAGAAAGATCATCCATCCATCCATGTGTGAAGATGAACTCTCCGTCTCCACCGCCATCAGATTCAGAAACAGCAGTTGAAGATAACACTAGTGAGGATGTTGTCATAGAACCAACTGAGCCTGAAGGAGATGAGTGGGCATCTTCCCCTCGAGATGAGTGGGCATCTTCCCCTGGAGATGAGTGGACATCTTCCCCTGGAGATGAGTGGACATCTTCCCCTGGAGATGAGTGGACATCTTCCCCTGGAGATGAGTGGACATCTTCCCCTGGAGATGAGTGGACATCTTCCCCTGGAGATGAGTGGACATCTTCCCCTGGCGAAGATGAACTAAATATTGGAGATTTATGTTTAGTATCTGATTTAATCCATGAACGCAACGCAATACAATTTACATCTACTAAATATGCTAAACCTAGCGACACTGAGAGACTTAATGATCACCGCGCTACCAGTAGATCGCGGGATCAGTCGAAACAACTCAATTCAATCGACCAGTTCGATGACTGTCGACCTGTTATTGATCTAAACAGTATATATAACTATGAAGTTGATTGCGATACAGATATTTTACACATCAGTCAAATTCCCACAGAAATCATGTTAAAGATTCTGATGTATTTAACGTTAGTCGAGCTGTGTTTAAACGTGGCCCCTGTCTGTAAATACTGGTATCAATTCGCGTATTCTCCGTGTTTATGGAAGAGTTTGAATTCAAACCGCGTCGTGCGCTGTATGTCTATAAACACTCTAATCAGAATCACACGCTGCGCTCCGTTTCTCAAACGTTTAAATCTACGCGGACGCAATTTAAATTCAAACGATATTCAAATGGTTACCGCGGCGATACCGGAATTAACGGATTTAAATCTGGGATTCTGCGATCAACTCGATGCCGATATGTTGCGTTTGATCGCTGTGAATTGTCGAGATTTGAACGCATTGAACGTCGAAGGGTGTTCAACCGTCAATGAAAATTGCGTTCATATAATTACAACAATGATGAGGCAGTTGAATAGTTTAAATCTATCTCATTGCACCGGACTATCGGATATTGATATCCTACAAATAGCTGAACATTGCGATAAGCTTCTTCGATTGAATATAGATGGCATCGCTTGGATTACTGACGAGTAAGTAGCCAATCAGAGAGTAGGGATTCACACTGGAATCCAATCGGCACCTCGCGCGGTTGAGTGAAATTTTCAAACTCCAAACACCATGGAACTGCATCGTGAAGTTCATGTTTATATTTCAGCTGTGTGACGACTGTGGTCTGTTTACATCGATATAACCTCACTCATTTAACACTAGATGGCGCTGAACTAACGGACGACTGTATGAGATTTGTATCGAAATGTTTGAATCTGGTTGAATTATGCGTCTGTTTTGCTGAACTATTAACGGATAAAAGTCTAGTTTACCTCACTGTAAGTTCCAACACAATCCAGTTCAATCCAACACAATCCAGTTCAATCCAGCATAATCCAGTTCAATCCAGTTCAATCCAGCACAATCCAGCTCAATCCAGCACAATCCAGTTTAATCCAGTTTTGATACTTTTTGGTTAATAAAGTAGAAATAAGTCCATTTCTAATGTTTTTTACTGTAATTCAAATTATAACCAAAGCATTGATAGGTAACATTTTTGTCAAAGCTTATTGTTCTAAATGTACAGATACTATTTGAATATCTATTACTGTTTGTGTTGACAGGATTTGAGGAATCTGCGTGAGCTACAGTTGAGGAAAGGTGTTGAGTTTACGGTTGCCGGTTTAAAACGTGCGTTTGATTGCGGAACGTGGAAATATTTAACTGCATTAGATTTATCGGAATGTACTCAAGTGGATGATAATGTAATGATCAGCATTGTCAAATGGTAAGCGCGTGTTCACACAAAGTTCTGTTTCACTAAATTAGACTGATGATATAAATCTAACTGTTTCTCTCGTTATCTCTGTGTAGTTGTGGTGCGTTGTTATTGAAACTGTGTTTATGCTGGTGTTGGAATATCACCGATATTGGTTTAGTAACAATAGTTGATCATTGCAGGTAAACCATTAACTCCAGCGCCCCCTATATCTGTTAAACTGTAGATTATGAAGTGTTGTTTGTTTGTACTATTTTGTAGTAATATACAGCGATTAGATCTACTCGGAATACATCTAATAACCGGTGTTTGTTTACAAAGAATTCCACAAGAATTGATTCATCTTTCGTATCTCAATCTACAGAACTGTAATCAGGTAATTAACATATTAAACCGACCAGCTTCAGGGCCGGCTGAGTGGGGACGGGTTTGACCAGCTTCAGGGCCGGCCGAGTGGGGACGGGTTTGACCAGCTTCAGGGCCGGCCGAGTGGGGACAGGTTTGGTTGGGCCAATAATTTTCCAAAAGGTTATTTATTCCAAAATTGTGCTCTTGGTCTCAATTAGCCCAAGAGCTTTCGCAGTACACCAATTTTAAAAAATGGATATATATAGAATTCTGCGCTCAGATATAAGCCAGGCCGTTGACAACTTGCTTCCACTGGCCTTGACCTTGATTCTTGCCTCCTCGGAAACAAGAAATTTATTTGTTGAATCATGAATTTTTTCAATCATTTTCAGATTCAAGATGAATTAATTGTGAACGTTTTACGCAGTTTAAATAATCGTCAATTAACTGTCATCAATTATTATGGAGAACATTTTGAGCGTTACCATAGCGACGATTAAAATAAGTTTCCATAGCAACTATTGACTGTGATACCGGAAGATATAATGTATTGTTATAAGTATTTATTGTGAAAATAAAATTTTTGTTTATTGAAAATTACGAAGTGTGTTATATTTTTTGCATCACTGGAACAGATTCACTTTCCAAACTACTGTAGAACTGGATCCTGATATCTACATCACCCGAAAATGGAAACTGCATCGAGAGGAACCCGACGACATGCGACTGCTCACACCCCATCCAATGAATCGTCTGCCCAGCTGCGATTCGATGATTAACGAAACACAATGAATAAATCCTACCTGGAATCAAATCATGTCTACTTCATAATTCGGGAAAAAGAGCACCACGTGCATGACCCCGGCGCGGCGGGGGGTCATCGGTATAATGTGACAAACAGGAAATATATTCATTTCCGTTTGAATTTAGACAAACTGAATTCGAACAATATTAAACTGTAGTTTCAGTGAATATAAACTATTTACTAAGGATAGTAAACAGTACCAGTGCGCCCTCATTGTACGACTCAATGTAATCATCAAATATTTATAATCGAATTTAATTCCAAAACAAAAGCGATGTGAAAATGTCTGGTGGTGTTATCATATAAAAACTAATCGGTGATACACCGCGGGTCGAGACAACAACATTAGTTACTTATCAACGGAATCTTACTGGCAGGTAAGCTTGGCAGACGATGTTTCAATTTATGACGAGCTAGATGTGCAATAAATCTGTACAGCTGTTTCTATAAATATCGCTTTCATTTTATTGTTTCTATTGAAATTTCTCTTCGGGTCGAATGAATTCTGTTGAATTTAACGTTTCGGCTTCATTCATTTTCGGCTTCATCTGAAAACCAGTCTTAACATCTGTCGTTTGAAGCCACATGATATTCAACTATATATAACTTAATCCTTGTCGTAGATTTGAAAATTAATTTCTTATCGCACGGGAGAAATTTACCTTCAGGTAAGAGGCAATTCCCTGTTTACTGTTTGTGATGAATTCGAATTTTTGATTCGAGCAAATTACTCAATATATCAACCACGAAAAACCACGACTAAAACACGTGATTGATTATTATAAGTTTCAGTTATATCTATATAGTTTAAACCGAGAAAACTGGCAATATTTGAAAGATGAAATAATTCAGAACAGATTATACCGGACTCTTTCATTATTCCACATTTGGTCAAAAATTATATATACTGTTTGCTATTTTATAATTCAAACAGAACTGATTTTCATAGCTGACAAATTATTATTTTACTTGATATAATTCAAAAGTTTCAAACATTCATAGCTATTAATTTTATATACTGAGAATGATATCAGTATTATACCATGTCATCTTGGATAGAGTTATATTTAATTGTGTCTATTTCTATCGCCGGTAGGATGTTTTTATTGAAGTTATTAGTGTTTTACTGGTTGAACCAATCTGGAGCTGCTTTGAATATACTTGGATGGAAAGTGCGAATGTCAACTGCTGGAGGCACTCAAGTGATAGGAGACTTCCATCATCACGGCAACAGTGATGACAGTTTGGAACCGAATGAAAAATGGATTACATGGAGTAAGTTTTAATTCGAATTTTTAATTAAAATTGTTCATACTTTCAATTCAGGACCAAGGTACCATAATCATATAATAAAATAAAATATAAACCGTCTAAAATATTACATTATTACCGAAGTTTGATTAGTTTTCCGATGTTTTCAGTTCGAGTCAAATTTAAAGTAACAACTGTGGAACAATTTCCCTTTCATTTATATCAAAAGCTAAAATGGTCGGTTCAGTGAAATGGTCGAAAAAATCATATCTCGTAAATTTCGAATGCGGGACTTTTTGATCTTGAAAGGGATGATTGTCCTTCTATTCAATTGATCGATTGATTGATTTGATTGATTGATTGATTATCATGCGCTCTGTCTGCAGGTAAACATTATTGTAGACGAGAAGAGGTTCCCGATAAGTCGCATTACTGTCACGTTAAAGTGAAAGTGAACGTCAAAGAGTTCAAGATACACTTACAAATATACGGCTCCACTCTGGAAATGTACGACGCTGTCGATGGTCAGTTATACTGCGATCAGGATAGTAAAACTACTGGAGATACGAGTAAAGGAGTCAAAAAATTATTCTTCTCTGGAGTCGCTTGGAACCGTTGTAGGAATGAATGGGGTTATGCTAAAGTATATTTCCACGCGTCGCCAGACATGGTCGTCGAGCCGTCGTTTGTCGAAGGATTCGGTCTCAAGTTGTACAACTTTAACAACGATTTAAACGGTTATAAATTTGAAATGCTCGCAGGATCTTCTCAACACCTGCAACCCGTTATCCTTGCTGAAATGCGCATGTACAATAACGATTTCTTGAATGCTATGTGGATCAGTAGGATGGTGATGTACACGGCTAAGACTGAACTGGTCGACGTAGAATTTCACTGGGGACAAAAACAAAGCGATGAAAGTCAAAACACAGCTAAACATAGAATTATTGTTAATAATGGATGTGGTAACGGTACTGAGTACGAAGATGGAATGACAGGTAAGTTTTACCCGCTAGATGAGAGGCAGTGATTGGTTTCCATATACAAACGACTACTATGATAAGAGAATGAAGAAAAAACCACAATTATGTATGAAAAACACAAAGAGATTAGCGACGTTTAGACTCAATTCTAATATGAGCCATTTTTAAAACTAAGGGAGTACACACGATCGACTCAATTCTATAAGATTTTCAAAACAATTTCAGAAAATAGCTCATAGATCGAATAGAGTCAAAACGTCATTTACTCTCTAAAGTTTTTTCTTCATCGTGAAATTGTGGAGTTTGTAATCTGTAAACCCGATAGAAGCGGCCGGAAGAGAGTTTGTAATCTGTAAACCTGATAGAAGCGGCCGGAAGAGAGTTTGTAATCTGTAAACCTGATAGAAGCGGCCGGTAGAGAGTTTGTAATCTGTAAACCTGATAGAGAGTTTGTTATCAGGAGCTGCTTTATTCAAATCGATTTCGATACCTGCCTTACCGTCAATAAAACAAAATCTTCTTCCATTAGAAAGATATAAAGATTACAGAACATTTTACATTTTGTTTGTAATCGCTATGATTTATTCATTTGTAGGAAAATTGGCGACGGAAGAATCGATTGAAACAACCACATCGACATCGCTTAGTGAGACGTTTGAAACTGGAATGGAAATTTCTGCTGAATTTGAAAAGAAATTTCTCGTAGCTACATTCGCTATGAGTCTAACGGCTTCTTTCTCGTACAGCAGAACCTCGGATATATCGGAATCGAAAACTGAAAGTTCGTCTGTTTCCTACGAATGGCCTCACTATTGTCAGCCGGGGTTCACTTGTGAAGCATCGATTATAATGACAAACACGGAAGAGAAAGTTCCGGTTACATTCACTATGAAACGCGGGGCTCAACACTTTGAGAAGAATGTTGTCTGGTCCGTGAAGAGACAGTCATGGACTGAGAGTCTAACAGCTGCTCCAATAAATGACGCCAATAGATCCGTCTGTTAAAAACACGATTTAAACTTAAAACAGAAAATAAAGCTAAATCATCAATAAAAATCATTAGTCATGAAGTAAATTAGTAGAGGTATGCCGCGTTCGCCATCTATTGGAATTTCGATGAACTATGTAATTTCTAGAATTGACAAAAGCGACGTTTAGCGATAGACCACACTTCTCATGCGCCATCTACCGAAATAAAGAATAAAATGACTATGAAACAAAGGGGTTGTCCCGAGTTCGAACCCAATATTCACTGACGCTGGCTCTGAGTTGTCCAGTTGCTGAATAATGGACGAACAGGGCTGACGTGGGTTCGAACCCAGTAGTATACTGATACTGAATCACTGTAGTTCTGATGCTGAATAGAGGATGTATAGGGGTGTCCCGGGTTCGGACCCACTAAAAAGTGATACTGATTCAGAGTGGTCCAGATGCTGAATAGAGGATGTACAGGGTGTCCCGGGTTCGAACCCAGTAATTACTGACACTGAATCAGTGTTGTCCTGATGCTGAATAGAGGATGTACAGGGTGTCTCGGGTGCGAACCCAGTAATTACTGATACTGATTCAGAGTGGTCCTGATGCTGAATAGAGGATGTACCGGGGTGTTCCGGGTTCGAGAACCAGTTATTACTGATACTGATTCGAGTGCGGTCCTGATGCTGAATAGAGGATGTACTGGGGTCTCCCGACCGTACGGTGCTGCCGCTATGCTCATCGTTAGCGGGGTTTTCATACACTAACTAAAGTCAACTCTGGCAATCGACGTGCTGTCCAGTTATACTCCGTAACCCTAGATTGCCAGAGTTGACTAACGTTAGTGTATGAAAATCCCACTAACGATGAGCATAGTGGCAGCACCGTACGGTAAAATGTTGATATCTTAACAAAAGTAATTACTGTTACTGATTCAGAGCGGTCCTGATGCTGAATAGAGGATGTACAGGGTGTCCCGGGTTCGAGAACCAGTAATTACTGATACTGATTCAGAGAGATCCTGATGCTGAATAGAGGATGTACCGGGGTGTCCCGGGTTCAAACCCAGTATTTACTGATGCTGATTCAGAGTGGTCCTGATGCTGAAAGTGGAAAAAAGCATTTGAAAAATAATCTTTAATGAGTGATGAACAAGTCAGAATAAATAATAATAATAGTAGATGAGGTAAAGCCTAATCCTAGCTTGGCCTTACTCATAACCCTAACCCTAGCGAGGCTCGAACCCGGTACGTCTTGCATGCCAGCCGAGCACGCGAACCACTAGACCATCGACCAGTAGTGGTTGAATCAGTTTGTAAGTTTGTCTGGTTAGTGTGGTGACCTGTGGTGACCAGTCAGGCGTGATGACTGGACGTGTGTCAGTAGATCACACTACTACTCAGACCCGCCGCTGTAGCTACCGACTGCTTGTTACAACCTTCCAATAATCTAGTTCTCCATGGTTGGTCACAACCTGTATTTGATAACGAATTTCGATGGGCGATTCTATAGGATTTAGGATTTTCATAAGAAAAAAGTGTTGCGGTTTTTCAAGTGCTTTAATTTTAGCTCATTTACATAATTTTGTGGGCCGATCCTTTACATTATTAATTCACCTTTAAGTCAGATCTGCAAATCTTGCCGGGTCATCATCAGCAATTCTTCAAGTGGTCCTGATAGTGGTTATTCTACGATCCTGTGTCATACCAAACTGCGGGTACATTGACAATGGTTCTTAGCGAAAACCAGCCTAGCTTACAAAATCCCGGTGCAGGTCCATCCAAGAAGCGGGGCCACTGGTTCTGATCGTTTATAGCGGGGCCACTGGTTCTGACCGTTTAGAGCGGGGCCACTGGTTCTAACCGTTTAGAGCGGGGCCACTGGTTCTGATCGTTTATAGCGGGGCCACTGGTTCTGACCGTTTAGAGCGGGGCCACTGGTTCTAACCGTTTAGAGCGGGGCCACTGGTTCTGATCGTTTATAGCGGGGCCACTGGTTCTGACCGTTTAGAGCGGGGCCACTATGGTTCTGACCGTTTAGAGCGGGGCCACTGGTTCTGACCGTTTAGAGCGGGGCCACTATGGTTCTGACCGTTTAGAGAGGGGCCACACGATTCATCTCCCGGGGCTCTCTTCATAAGGAACAAGTAACTTGTTCCTTGTTCCTTATTCAGATTTTCGCCTTTACTGGTTCAGGGCCACTGGCATATGACTGATTGTGTAACGACGACATTGAAGAACTATGATTTTTATTCATGATCAATTTTATTTTCTTGAAGTTCTTATGTTGTTTTACAAGTACTTCTATTTGCATCAGTAATCTGAGCGGCTGTTAGACTCTCAGTCCATGACTGTCTCTTCACGGACCAGACAACCTCCTTAGTAACATTATGAGTCCCGCGTTTCATAGTGAATGTAACCGGAACTTTCTCTTCCGTGTTTGTCATTATAATCGATGCTTCACAAGTGAACCCCGGCTGACAATAGTGAGGCCATTCGTAGGAAACAGACGAAGTTTCAGTTTTCGATTCCGATATATCCGAGGTTCTGCTGTACGAGAAAGAAGCCGTTAGACTCATAGCGAATGTAGCCACGAGAAATTTCTTTTCAAATTCAGCAGAAATTTCCATTCCAGTTTCAAACGTCTCACTAAGCGATGTCGATGTGGTTGTTTCAATCGATTCTTCCGTCGCCAATTTTCCTACAAATGAATAAATCATAGCGTTTACAAACAAAATGTAAAATGTTCTGTAATCTTTATATGGCAGGAATTGATTATCATAAATTCATAATGAAGAACAATAGAATAAAATGAATGGATCCAGGTCCTGGTTACATGTACTCTAATAAACTCCCCTTACTCGCACATTGCCAATTCGGACTTACGGAGAAAAACAAAATCTTTTTCTGATTTCCTAACGTATTTTCCCCTATCCTCAACTCGCACTTCGCTTGCCTCGAACCCGAATTTTGCCGGTCCAAGTTTGTCCGAGTAAGGCGAGATTTACTGTAATTGCGAATACGTAGCTGGAACGTATTCTGGTGGAAACGAACGCGCCAGAAGAGAAAAACGCCAATTGAAACTGCCTGAGGTTCTTCTCGCTCGTGTGGTTTAAACCCCGGTATTTCGCAGTGTTTGGTGATGGGTTCGCTTTAAGAGGCACCGAATCAAAAATCAAATGAATAAAAGGGATGAATCTGCACTTCAAGATAAAGAAAGAACTTACCCGTCATTCCATCCACATAACTAGACCCACATCCATTATTAACAATAATTCTATGTTTAGCTGTGTTTTGACTTTCATCGCTTTGTTTTTGTCCCCAGTGAAATTCTACATCGATCAGTTCAGTCTTGCCAGTAAACATCACCATTCTATTGATCCATTTATCACTTCCATATTTGGGATTACTAGCCCGCATTTCGGCTATCACGACCGACTCTGAGTTATCTGAGTTTCCTGAAGCCAGTTCAAACTTGTATCCTTCGAGTGGATTTTCTGAGTTAAAATATCTTTTGCCAAATCCTTCGACTAAAGATGGGTGAACGGTTGTATGCGATCCTACGTGAAAAAATACCTTAGCATACCCCCAATTGTTTGAACAGCTATTCCAAGCGATTCCGCGAAAAACGGCTTTCTTCACTCCACGACTGGTATCACCAGTAGTCTTACTGTCCTGTTCACAGAACACTTTACCGTCAACTTTATTAAACATCTCTGTAGTTGTACCGAAAACCTGCAAATGTGGTCCATCATCAACAGAGCTGACTTTGAAATTTACGAAACAGTAAAATAGGTCCTCTTTGCCAATTATGTTGCAGTAATGGCTGCCTGGAAGAGATCAGATAATTGATTACACAGACTGAACCTAGTTCCACAGAATAAATCAACTAACTTTGAGTTATATTTCAGTTCATTTTCAATGAATTAACTTTAATGAAATAAGGGTTTACTAGAACTTCGATGGTTTTAGACCCTGGTTTCTGTGAGAAATACTTACTCCAAATAACCCATTGCTGGCCTACTTTCAAATTGTCTTGACTTTCACCATACTTGCATAATTCTCTAACTTTTTTTCCCTGATCGTCTAAAACCGTCATCTTCCAACCGACAATTCTAACAGCAGCTCCAGTCTGGTTTAACCAGTACAACACCAACAACTTCAGTAGCAACATTCTAACCAATATAGAAACCCAGGTAAAATGTGATTTTAAATTGAGATTGCATTCAAAACTAATTGATTTGTGATTTTCTTACAAATGTTTAGATCGACTCTTCGTGTTCCAATGTATTTATCTCAAATAACGGATATTCAAATAGATATCATATGTTTGGATCGTAAACTAAATTTGAATGATGATGATATTTTATCAGCGATGAAAAAAGATTTTTCTTTTAAATAGAAAAACGTATCATGGAATTATAAAACAAATTGGAATATTCGACCGGAGTATGTGGAATAATGAAAGAGTCCGGTATAATCTGTTCTGAATTATTTCATCTTTCAAATATTGCCAGTTTTCTCGGTTTAAACTATATAGATATAACTGAAACTTATGATAATCAATCACGTGTTTTAGTCGTGGTTTTTCGTGGTTGATAAATTGAGTAATTCGCTCGAATCAAAAATTCGAATTCATCACAAACAGTAAACAGGGAATTGTCTCTTACCTGAAGGTAAATTTCTCCCGTGCGATAAGAAATTAATTTTCAAATCGACGACAAGGATTAAGTTATATATAGTTGAATATCATGTGGCTTCAAACGACAGATGTTAAGACTGGTTTTCAGATGAAGCCGAAAATGAATGAAGCCGAAACGTTAAATTCAACAGAATTCATTCGACCCGAAGAGAAATTTCAATAGAAACAATAAAATGAAAGCGATATTTATAGAAACAGCTGTACAGATTTATTGCACATCTAGCTCGTCATAAATTGAAACATCGTCTGCCAAGCTTACCTGCCAGTAAGATTCCGTTGATAAGTAACTAATGTTGTTGTCTCGACCCGCGGTGTATCACCGAGTAGTTTTTATATGATAACACCACCAGACATTTTCACATCGCTTTTGTTTTGGAATTAAATTCGATTATAAATATTTGATGATTACATTGAGTCGTACAATGAGGGCGCACTGGTACTGTTTACTATCCTTAGTAAATAGTTTATATTCACTGAAACTACAGTTTAATATTGTCCGAATTCAGTTTGTCTAAATTCAAACGGAAATGAATATATTTCCTGTTTGTCACATTAAGCTGATGACCCCCCGCCGCGCCGGGGTCATGTATGAATCTGGACCCAGTTCCACAGATGTGAGTTAACTCTGAGTTAAAGTTAGTTCATTTTAAATTAGCAGTTAAATCCGAGTCAAATCTTAACTCACAACTGTGGAACTGGGTCCAGGTATTAGACTGATATAAACTCTGAATTGAGGGGGTGAATTGAGTTTAGGTTTCGGACCCCGCGAGCTCCTATGAGAATGGTTGCCAGTGTTATCACGACTGCAAATCGTTAATCTGTAAATTCGACTCCCGTAAAATTATATCGTTTTGTACAGATCGTCTGTTACACCAATCAGGCAAACTCCGCGTGCAGGCTTCACATGACCTGCTTTAACCGTTCGGCTTTTCCTTTCCTTCTGGATCAAAGGCTTCCTTTTTTCTGAGATCCGATCACGATCATGTTGCATCAATGATGGTTGATCATTATATTCATCAGACGCGTTCAACATTCAGACAACACGCGGTGTTTTTAAGAAGATGGTATTTTATTATTCAACAAGGTGCATAGTGAGAGTACTAACTATACTAGACATGGACGCACTAAAACTTTCTGGTGTTAACCGCTGAACAGAATGTAATCCCACATCAATCACAAATTTGAAGTAAAGTTCTTATTCTGAATTGTTCATTACTCAGATTATTTGGCACAACAATATTACAACATATATAGGTTTATCACAGATGCATTTTCTTTGTCTAATATAAGAAATGTGTACATAAGATAAAAGGCCGTCGGAAAATGTGAGTCACACACACTTCATACTCCCCCCTCCCCTTCCCTCCCTTTCAACTCCCTCACTCCTTTAAAACTCAATTAAAAAGGTTAATCACTGGCCGTAATACAACACACTTTGTCATGGAGTTTCATCAGCCTCAAATGAATTTAAAAATTTCCGCTGTTCGCAGATATCTCACATTGATTTTACACCCCGACCCTGTGAAACCAATTCCTTTCCACTCTCTCCCCTCCGCGTTTTCTTCAGCTTATCTCCCACTCTCCCCCAATTCTGGAAAATGCAGCCAACAAGCAATGTAATAATCACAGACACGCATAAATTATACATGTATCAAAACAATCTATAAGAGAATAATACGATGTGTTACAAGTTTAAAGCAGATCTCAACAAATAATAGTGAAACACTGAAACCTATAATTTAAAACTATGCAAGTGTGGGATTTTACATCATTAATTAATTTATAATTGTGACGATCATTAATTAGGTCAGTGTCTAATTCACTTATAGTCAATTGAATCAGGGACGGATGAGTTCACAGTGCGATGTATTAATTTATCTGATGACGTTTCACTGAACTTTGTAAAACAATCTCACATATATTGGTGTTACGTATAAACAAATAATTTAACATATATGAATTAATATTGAGGTTAAGTACGATTGGTCCCGGAGTTCATGAGCCATTATAATGTTTAGTTAGTGAAAATATAAAAGTAGAGAGTAGTGAAGATAATGATGAATGAGAAGACTGAAGTCTGGTGTAAACTAGTTGAACTTCCAACTACAGCTACTGATAATATCGTGTAATTCTGAGCCACGTTCAAATCTGAAAATAACACCAACAATTTAACAATTTGAACACATGAAATGAAATTGTAGTTAAAGCAGTTATCCAGTTAAGATTTGACGTGAAGTCAAGCTTGACAAAGTTGATAGGAAACAGTTGACCCGGATCCTAAACTGTTGACCTGGGCCATGAATTATGGACCTGGGTCCTAAACTGTTGACCTGGGCCATGAATTGTTGTCCTGGGGCCGGTTGCATAGTCATGGCTTAAACTTAAGGCCAGTCTAAGACCAACTAAGTTCTATAGCCAATCTAACAACATAAGACCAGTCTCAAGATTTAAGACCACTCTTGGACTTAAGTCACGACTGTGCAACTGGCCTCTGGGTCCTAAACTGTTGACCTGGGCCATGAATAGTGGATCTGGATCCTAAACTGTTGACATGGGACATGAATTATGGACCTGGGTCCTAAACTGTTGACCTGGGCCATGAATTGTGGACCTGGGTCCTAAACTGTTGACCTGGGCCATGAATTGTTGTCCTGGATCCTAAACTGTTGACCTGGGCCATGAATTGTTGTCCTGGGTCCTAAACTGTTGACCTGGGCCATGAATAGTGGACCTGGGTCCTAAACTGTTGACCTGGGCCATGAATTATTGTCCTGGGTCCTAAACAGATGACCTGGGTCCTAAACTGTTGACCTGGACCATGAATCGTTGAACTTGGTCCGGCACTGTGTCCATATTTGTAAACTATTGACGATTAAAACTTACCAGTTTCATAGTAATCATAAACTTTAATATATTGAGGTTTTGTCAGTTCAACTTTTTCCACTTGTTCGATGTTGAATGAAAAACATGTTTTTGCTCCAGTCATTTGGTTGTAATACAGATAAACTAAATTATTCTTGATCTCAACTCGTTTGACTCCGTTTTCCTCATTAGTACCGGTAACCAGTTTCTGTAAGCTTTCTTTCACAGGTTGCCATCCCGATACCATCTTAATCTCTACGATAACCATATTAGACGATCCCGGTTTGGTGTAGCTACAATAAAACATCAAAGTTTCATACATTATATAAAATCCCACTTTAAGAATGTTGGAATTTTTCCTTCAGCTGAATTCATACAACGTTTTGAATCTTCAGGAATACTAGAATTCAGGGGGCCGGTTCCATAGTCAGGATTTAGGACCAAAAGTGGTCTTAAACCTTAAGACTGGTCTTAAGTTCTTAGATTGGCTTTAGAATTAAGTTTGTCTTAGACCGGTCTTAAGTCTAAGCCCTGTCTATGGAACCGGCCCCAGGTATTCATGAACATGACTATTAGGATATAGTTGAAACATTGAATAAACTGGCTCAAGGAAACATTTCATTCTTTTTATTCCTAGTGTGAGATTGTTATATAACATCGATAGTTTCACTGAGGATTAAATACCGAACACAAGCAGCAATTCTTCCAAATTTCGTTATTTCGTCATTCGTCGATCTTTTTCTTCTTCTATTTTTCACAGCAGAATCAGGAGCGATTATAACTGTGAATGGAGGATCCGTTTCTGACATTTCACCAACATTCAATTTCGCATTCGCCTAAAATACATAATAAACCGAGTAGTTTTCAGCTACATGAACACAGAAAACATGAACAAGAAAATTAACTTTAATAAATTATTTGACGCCTGCGAAAAAATGTAGAATTTCTGGTATAAGCTAATGTGGAATTGCAAATTTGAAATCGAAGTTTTAAGAAATTTCGGGAATTATGAGATTTGGCGATTGAGTAGATGATACAGTCTTCGACTGGTCTAATTTTAAAAAAAATTGTCAACTTGTGACTTCGATTCACTTTTGCCTCTAAGCTGGTCTGCAACTTCATTGCCTCCATGGTTGAAGAAAGAGCTCTTCTGATGTCTGCTTCATCATGACTTTGAGCATATCGTGTAGCCAGCCAGCCCAGTCCTGGGGCCCGGTCTGGCTGTCACTTGATATCCTAGACATGAGTCTGGGCATTGTCATATAATTAACTTATTCATGTTATTCTGTATGAATTACCCATGTGTCTTGTGTCTTGTATTTTCTTATTTTAAAATTTGTAAATGTATTGATTTTTGGAATTTTATCCCGGAATTTCAATGTAATAAGGATCAATAAAGTATTGAATTTAATTGTCACCTTATACACATGCCATCAGTGGACGCGGAGCCGTATATGACAGCTATGCTATTATAAATTGCTAATCTCATGAAACCTGCATGCGTCTAATATCGAACATATTTTCTAAAACATTTGAATATTGACGTTTTTATATAGACCGCTTGTAGCCGCCGATGAAATTCACGCCGGCCCAACTCAGATCGCAGATAGCTTCGTCATTCCACTAGCATCCCCATGTCAGGGTCTGACTTTTATATCAGACTTCCAAATCGTGTATACATCCGCCATTTAACCGAATAATCCGATTTACTTATCATTTCTATTTATCCCTGCCGCCCCTGATATAATCATACATCCTTTACTACTACAATACGTCTTCTCATGATATTCAATGCAATATAACATTCCGACGTTCAAATAGAGATCATTATATAATCACAGGGAGCCATTCTACATCTTTATCAATAATATTTTGCCAAATGGCTTGTATGTGTACACATAAACCTGTGACGTTTTGCACATCGATTTACGGTTGTCGTTTGTAAAATGACGCTGAATGGTTAACATTTGTTAGGTTTCATAATGGTAACGTTTTATAAGGCGTCAAAAAATATATATATTGTAATCCTGAATTACCTGCAAGAGGGCGCAACCAGTGCCGGATGCTGAAACCATTAATTCGTCTGGGATGGATATTTCTTGTTTCTGTAGCAACAATCGGTTCCCCGTACTAATCGTAAAGTCGTGTTTCGCAGATTTCTGACCTTGAACTGTTATCATCAGGGATAAAGAAGCCGTAGAGATTTTAATGCCGTATTTGGCTAATGCTTGTAAGGCGATTACTGTATCCTGCGTTGAACTGAATCCACCGATAGAATTCCTCTGTTTAGTTAACCATTTTACAACAGGAATCGAATCTTCTATCCCTTTATTATCCAAGTTTATGTTTAGTAAAGCCATCATCGCGTAGGCCGTCATTTCTACTTCTAGTGAAGGTGCTGGACGGTGGCGCCTCCATGTTTCTGTAGGAGGTTTAGGATCCGTCGCTGTCTTGGTTCTTTCCCAATGAGTCAATCCACCTACAACACAAATATTAATAGTAGACCATAATGAAACACGTTGTGTCCGTGTTGAACAGATAATAAAGATTTTTTCAATGCATTAACATTTTGAGTGGCACCTAATAGCAATCATAAGGCGCAATGGTGAAATGTTAATTACGTCCTCCAAAAATAAACTGTTTTATCATTCGATTACCTTGGATTATATTTTTCACGGATTGATTGCGTTACATTAACTCAGAGAACTCAACCTCGTACAATGTATGATTACAATGCCTCACTTACCTTCTACAATGGCGAGTTTCTTCAGTTTATTTAAGTACTGTTTTGTAACGAGACCGTTAGGATCATGTAGGGAGAATGCGTAAGTTATCAGTGATACAATGTATGCATCAGTCTCATCTATTTGCGCTGATGTCAAACAATTCACAGCTTTTGTAACCGATTCTGACTAGAAATATAACAATAGTCTCAATATAGAAACATGAATCTGATTCTATTGAAAACAGTCCCACAGTTTTGGAGTCAGTTCCACTGTGGACTCAACACTCAACATGCAAATGAAATAGTTGACAGTAGATCTGGACCCCGTTTATAAAATATTGCATTGATTGTCCATATGAAAGAAGAATTCAGAGGTAAAGTCGAATGTCTTACCAGATGTAGGATGTTGCTCATCTGTTTATTCACTTCCAACAATGAAATTAAAACGTATGCAGTGATTGATGGCACGCTGCCAACTCCTCCCTGCATCTCATTGTGATTTACTCTACCAACCTAAAACATAGAAAACGCACGAAACAATAGCAAGGTTTTAATAGACAATGGATCCAGCCCCCCTTCAACCCAAATTACACGTAAGTCTTTTAGAATAGGCTGGATTTATCATCAATATGATCTAAGGCTCGCTCTGATTTGAAACTGAATACAAATTAAGCCCAGCCTGATCTAAAGCCAAGATTGGACTCAGATTTGACTCAAAATTAGTTTATCATTCGTTCTTCCACATCCAGCTCCACAGTCGTCAGTTCAATCTCTCAGATCCAGCTCCACAGTCGTCAGTTCAATCTCTCAGATCCAGCTCCACAGTCGTCAGTTCAATCTCTCAGATCCAGCTCCACAGTCGTCAGTTCAATCTCTCAGATCCAGCTCCACAGTCGTCAGTTCAATCTTCCACATCCAGCTCCACAGTCGTCAGTTCAATCTCTCAGATCCAGCTCCACAGTCGTCAGTTCAATCTCTCAGATCCAGCTCCACAGTCGTCAGTTCAATCTTCCACATCCAGCTCCACAGTCGTCAGTTCAATCTCTCAGATCCAGCTCCACAGTCGTCAGTTCAATCTCTCAGATCCAGCTCCACAGTCGTCAGTTCAATCTCTCAGATCCAGCTCCACAGTCGTCAGTTCAATCTCTCAGATCCAGCTCCACAGTCGTCAGTTCAATCTTCCACATCCAGCTCCACAGTCGTCAGTTCAATCTCTCAGATCCAGCTCCACAGTCGTCAGTTCAATCTCTCAGATCCAGCTCCACAGTCGTCAGTTCAATCTCTCAGATCCAGCTCCACAGTCGTCAGTTCAATCTCTCAGATCCAGCTCCACAGTCGTCAGTTCAATCTCTCAGATCCAGCTCCACAGTCGTCAGTTCAATCTCTCAGATCCAGCTCCACAGTCGTCAGTTCAATCTCTCAGATCCAGCTCCACAGTCGTCAGTTCAATCTCTCAGATCCAGCTCCACAGTCGTCAGTTCAATCTCTCAGATCCAGCTCCACAGTCGTCAGTTCAATCTCTCAGATCCAGTTCAATTTGACTGGAGTCAGAATTTCTCTCATACCTGATGAGGTTGAAGTGCTGTAATATACTATTGTTATAGTTGTGGTTTTACACGTACCTTCAGGAAACAGCCATCACTCGTCGTCTGTTTAGATATAATCCATTGAATTGTTTCATTGAGTTTCTCCTGATCGATAGTAATATATTTCATCGATTGCCCGAATGATTTCACTACAAACGCCGACAGCCACATACTCCCGGACGCATCCGATTTACCGAACGCGCTAAACGACCCATCGTCATGGCGATAATTCAATTCTCGTTGATATCCTGAACAATGAATTAAATAAAACAATGGATACATACAGGTATATACATCACATTCTGGCACAATTCAATTATCATTATCAATGTCATCTTTTCCTTATTGGCCAAACCTTGGCTTCTCATAAAACCAGAGCTGTGAAACTAGAGTCTGATAGTCAACAAACTCTCGACTATACTCACCAATATTCATATAAGACAATGCTTTTTGTTGTAATTTTGGTTCTAACTGGTTGATGGCCGTGAGATAATTCAACACGTATATACTAGGTACTAATGTTATCATGTTTTGTTCACCGCAACCGGTTGGCATCCTCACTAATCTATCCAGTCCCGATAATGCCGGTCCCATTACATCACCTTAGAAAATAAAATACAAACAATCTCCGTAATTCACACAAATCCATCCTGTTTATCAGGAAATTGAAATACCTGGGATGGATTTATAAACCGGATTTATTTAACTTCAACTCCAGGGTGAATTGATAATGAATTGAGTTAATACCAGTCTATTAAACTGGGCCCACAGGTCAGTTGGTCAAAGTTAACCATCAGGATCCAGTTCCACAGTTGTGAGTAAGAGTTAACTCAAAAAGTTAAAATCAGTTCATTTTCAATGTTTTAATTCAGAGTCAAGTCTTAACTCGGAACTGTGGAACTGGATCCTGATGAAAATGCACCTATAAATTGTCACTATTTCAGTAATCCATTCAGTTAACTAGAAGCACCTTGTTAACAATTGGACCTCATAAAGGAGAAAGATGTTCTAGGATATTGTGATGTTTGGCTCGGGATGTTCCAAACTGTGGCTTCACGAGAACAAAAAACGTACCGACAACTGTAACCTCAGCCGCATCAGAGTCAACAACCATATTCTTCGGTGTAGGCATCGTGATTTTACTACTGTAACTAGTACTCTGCGCATCTGTTCACAAAAACATATCAAAATTATATATCATTTCAAAATGCCTCAGATGAACTCGCAAAAAGCAGTAAGAATCTCTCACCGAGGCAGATCAGTGAACTTTCTGAGTAAAACTGCTCGATTCCTTCAGGCTAAAAATAAACTCATTACAGAATGAATATAGCGGTGGTTATCGTGCTAAGGAGGGGTGTATCAAGGGGGTGGTTTGGGGGTCTAGACCCAAACCCTTCCGATCTTCATAGATCTGAAAAGTTTTCTGAAAACATTTTCTCTTAAAATTGAGTTTTACCTCGACTAATAGAAATCGTTCGACAGCATCGAAAGCTCCGTTACCAGTTACTTGTTTGATCGGTATTTCGTTACTACAGATACCTGATTTACCGGTGGATGTTGCCTGAAAATAGAACTCTCTATTAATTCAATGAGAACCACTAATCCTTGGATCCAGTTCCACATTTCATAGTTAAATTTGTCCCTAAATTCTCAATAAGTCAACCTTAACTCACAACAGTGGAACTGGGTCCTTATATTTGAAATAGATCCCTATTTTCTCTATCATAAAGAATCAAATTGGACCAATCATCTAGAAGACAGTTTCGGTAAAGAGTCTTTGAGAACTTGTTTCTCATCTTATGTTGTCCCCAAAAATAGTTGTCGACTAAAAAATACAGTGGGCTTTATCTCAGTGAACTCATATCTTCACCCAGTCGTGAAAGTGGTTTGTTTGTTTGCTGTCAAGCTCCTGTGAACGATCGATCCAGGTTATTAGTCGTTAACCACTCATGTGGAACCTACCGTAAATGATATTTTGACACGACCGAGCGTTTTTGGAACTATCCAATAAGAGACCGATCTCTGTTGATTCGCGCAGACGCAAATAACACTGGTTCCTCCTGATTCTACGCTGAAATCTGTCGATGATCCTAAATTCACTTCAATCTATACATAAAATATACTTATAAATTATTCAAATATCAATACATTCAAATGATTCAAAACGGTTGCCATAACGATACTTACAACAAGACATTCGGTTAGATAATTAAACACCGTTACTAAGATATTGACTTTTTCACCACGAATGACGGAGTACGGTAACGTGAATGAAGCGAAGAAAGGTTTGAATGTTTTCAGTTTAGTGTTGTGTGAAACGCCGAGTCCCGACGTCGGGTTTGTACAGAAAGAATTCCCAATCCATTCAGTAATTGTATCAGGTGCTTTAGACTGTAACGTTTTAGAGTCAGATCTGTAAAAACAACAGATTAACAACTATCAAATCATTGAAAAAACAGTTTAACCCTTTCAGTGCGGTGTATGAATCGATGATGGATTTTGCTAGTACATCGCATTGCGGTGTATTGAATTAGTATTTAGTTTTTATCTCTATTGAATGATGGTAGCACCTGTCAAACATAGAGAAATATTAGTAACTAACGATACACCGCGCCGCGGTGTAGACACACTATAGTGGTATTCCCATTATTCAACACACTAGGGTTGAATTTTTCAAAATTTTCAAATTATCTCCAGCACTATAGGGTATTAATTAGTCAGCACTGAAAGGGTTAACTGGTGTTTAAGATTGAAAAACTTACACCACTTTAGTTAAGTCCCATAACCATGATTCAGGGAAATATGTACGAACTTGTTGGGTCACAATATCAGCATTCGGAGCTATCGTGTTTGTTTTCTTAGAAGAACCGGCGCCTAAAATACAAAATCATTCACTCAATTCAAGAACATTTTCTTCTCATAGAATTTTCTCTAATGCAGTAAAGTCTGCTGTATCTTCAAGTAGGTTAATACCCAAACTGTGAATTCTAAAATAACAAGGTTTAGCTGTAAAATAACACACAGGCACATCTTACACCAATACACCATTATATCGCAAAGCAACATCACTAAAGTCAATTGAAATTTCTAAAACATTAAACACTTATTTGTAGATACAAACATTGATAGATTATACACATACAAACCAATACTTAATACCGAGTCTGAAATCCTCGGCCCAGTTACACAGCGAAGGCTTAGATTTGAGATTAGTCTAAAGCTCATTTTGGTTCTATAACCAATCTAACAACTTAAAACAGTCTAAGCTCATCATTTTGGTTCAATAAAAAAATCAAACAATTTTGTAAAAAAATCAAACAATTTAAGAAAAGTCTGAACTCAAGTTGGTTCTATAACCAATCTAACAATTTAAGAGAATAGTCTGAACTCCTTTGGGTTCTGTAGCCAATCTAAAAAAAAAGACTAGTCTAAGCTCATGCTGGGTCTTTGGTCAATTTAAGGACCAGTCAGGATTAAGACTTCACTCACCACTGCTTAACTTCACTATGTCTATAGTTGCATGCAAGGATAGAAATTATATTTAACTAATCATGGCAACCTGGTCTGCTGACAATCAGTACATTAGCCGAATGAATTTCATTAGTCACTAAAATGAAGTTGGTTGTATTTAAACTCACAGTGAGATTAGTAGTGCGTACATGTGAAACGTAGGCTAAGCTGGAGTGATTTATATGACTCTAACTACAAGCACAACTCTCAGCGTCTAAGATGATTTTACCTGCTTGCGGGTTCCTCATCGCTACACCATCTTCTAATATTCCAAATTCAGGATTATTCCAACCAGACGTATCACATGGTCGTGTAATAACAACAAAATCACTGATAAAAATCAGTCCAGATTCCTACATAGTACAGACAATAAACATGTGTCAAAGTGAAGTATAAACACTGATACTTAGTTACCTAGCTCCTCACTCGGTTTGGGCACTTTTGGTTTTTGTGAATGAGTTCTAATCTTCTTTCGACTGCAACTTGTAGACAAATCACTCAGCCATATCAAACCATTAGCCTACACAAATACGCATTCTCTGGGATTTTTTATTCTGGTTCTACATATTTTCATATACTCGTAATGAAATCTTGTTTCAAACAAAAACCGATATTTACTCTTCAAAATTTACCCTTCCAGTGCTGACAGTTTCATAAATCAAAATGCTGGCGCTAATATTTGAAAAATCTGGGAAAATTCAAACCCAGTGCATTGCATAACAGGCATATAGCTATAGTGTAATAACACATGAAATCAAAGATCTGGTTCCACAGTTCAAGTTACTTTATATTCAATCGCTGACGCTTTAATCAAATTTAACTCAACTGTTGGACTGGTTCCAGCGCTCAATATTAAGCAGCTCTCAAGGTATCATTAGCGTGTTCAATATTCTTCAAAGCATCCCAAGACAAAATAACCATACAAGAAACCCATAATATCGATTCAATAAAACTGTTAATTATTTTTTCACTGACGTACTTTTACCCATCCTCAGAGATTTTTGGGTTTCTCTTATCATATTCATCTGCAAAATGGTCTGAACTCAAGATAGCAACACTAGTCTCCTCAACTATTTACAACAAAATAACCAATAGTATTTTGCTGGAAGGGTTGGGCAATGTCACCATGAAGATAACCGACATCTATTTCAAACATGGTACCAGTATTTATGAGATGATTAACTGACCGCATTGTCACTAGTTTACATCAGTTTCCAGTTCCATTAACTCAAAGGTTGAAACATTGAAAATAAACTTATATTTCAATTCGAACTTAACCCAGAACTTTGGAACTGGAACCTGATTAACGAGAGATAGAAAACCAAATCTTACTTTGAATGCAGAGCTAGCATCTAAATACACGTATGAAATGTTGTTAATTAGTACTGTACGTTTATTTCTACCTAAAAAAATAAAACAAGATAATCATTATTCAGATCTTTCTATTCATTTCATTATATTCACCATTTCTATAAAACAGATACAAACCAGGAATGAAACCACCAATACCACCACCACCACCACCACCACCAATACCAGGAATACCTGGAATACTTGGAATACCGGTACCTTTATTATCATGTTTACAGGGTAGCGCGATACTATTTTGTTTATCGTTATCCAGAGAGAATTGATCCAAATATGAAACAACCTACAAATACAAACAAACTTACAATATTTATAGACATTTTAGCGTATGAACAAATTCATTCATTTCAAGCTGTGCGGTTTGGTTGGGTATGGTTGGCAGCATTTTGAACTTGATTGGTAAAAAGACTATGTCACAAAAACACAAACCCTGCCCAAACAGACCGCTAACCTGTCCAATCTGCATGAACTGCTGAGGAAGGAATGTGACAGAGTCTCGCGATGCCATCAGGTTCAATCCCTGGCGAGGGAGGAACGTGACAGAGTCTCACGATGCCATCAGGTTCAATCCCTGGCGGGGGAGGAACGTGACAGAGTTTCACGATGCCATCAGGTTCAATCCCTGGCGAGGGAGGAACGTGGCAGAGTTTCACGATGCTATCAGGTTCAATCCCTGGCGAGGGAGGAACGTGGCAGAGTTTCACGATGCCATCAGGTTCAATCCCTGGCGAGGGAGGAACGTGACAGAGTTTCACGATGCCATCAGGTTCAATCCCTGGCGAGGGAGGAACGTGGCAGAGTTTCACGATGCTATCAGGTTTAATCCCTGGCGAGGGAGGAATGTGGCAGAGTTTCACGATGCTATCAGGTTCAATCCCTGGCGAGGGAGGAACGTGGCAGAGTTTCACGATGCCATCAGGTTCAATCCCTGCGAGGGAGGGACGTGGCAGAGTCTCACGATGCCATCAGGTTCGAATCCCTGGTGAGGAAGGAACGAGGCAGACATATAAAATCAACAGACCTGCTCCTGTGTTAAATATTTACTGTCCTGCATCAAATACATGCTCTTATCAACAGCAGCTACACTGCACCATGATCCGGGTTTAGCTGTTAACACAATATCAACTTGTTCTCCTGGAAAAACTTCCTCTTTACTGAATTTCATCGAAACCTGTTCAACAAATCACAGCGTTAAAGACCATTGTTATATTTAAGATATCAGAGTGGCCAATTTTACTTGACTTGCTTTTCCCTGACTATTCTCTGACATGCACGTTGTTTTCCCTGACTTCATCTGCTAAGAATTCAATCAATAAACACAGTCAAATACGTAACACATAGATGAAAACTGTGTTTGATATTAATATCATGCAATCTTAACATATTTCCACAACTTTTCCCTGATTTTTAACATCTTTTTTACAAAATTCCCTCCACTATTCCCTGACCTTTTTTAGGAAAAGAAAAATACCTGACTTTTCCCTAATTTCCAAGTAAGTGGCGCCACCGTGATAAATGCTCCTTCTGAAACTTATTTTTTCATATTTACCTGATTCTCAAAACATGGACCAACGAGAAATTCCCGACTGGCGCTAATTACAGTTCCATCGGTCAGAATTGTATAAACTAGAACACGAGCTCCTCCTGAAATCACTGCTTTTACATTCGCCTGAAACAATACAGAAATATAGCAGTTAAACAGTAACAGTAGCATCCTACATTCACGACCTTCCAGGTAGTTCTACAGTTCAGGGGCTGCAGTCTATGTCAACTAATCCACTGGTTTGTTATAGAGTCCATGATTTAACCATTCATGAAACACGCCGAGTCCTTGTTGAATGACAATATAAAATCCTACACTTGACTTTGAGGAAACATTTGTTGGAAAACTAGGTTCAGACACTGTGGAACTGGGTTCAGAATTGTGGAACTGGGTTCAGAACTGTGGAACTGGGTTCAGACACTGTGGAACTAGGTTCAGACATTGTGGAACTGGGTTCAGAATTGTGGAACTGGGTTCAGACACTGTGGAACTGGGTTCAGAATAGTGGAACTGATTTCAGAACTTGTGGAACTGGGTCCTGAACTGTGGAACTGGGTCCTGGAGACTTACATCAACTTGAAAGTTATTTATATATGTTGGTTTAGTCGGTACAGTCGTTGGTGCATTCGCCTGTTTCGGATAATGAACCTCCAGCACTTTATTATCAGCCATTTCACCCAGTTTATTCCACATCTGAAAATAGAAAATAATACATTTTCACACATTTGAAAAAATATCAACAACTTTGCGACAAAATCAACATCTATTATAACGGTCAGACTCTGTTAATTTGTCATCTGATAAGTCATCACATCACTGAAGTCATCTCACTTTTTGAAAGTCGTCACACTACTGAGGTCATCTCAATATTTTAGTTTCAATTTGTTTTTCTAATTCAATTTACTCAGTGTTTGAGTCATCATTTATATGAGTTGTCAATGGATGACTTCAGCAGCGAGTTTCACTGTTACATAAACGAGTTGAATATCAAATTACCTGATAATAAAACTTCATTTTTGAATCACTATGAGTTGTATAAGTGATATTTATAGGATATGTCTGACCACATTTCATTGTATTCTCAATATCCATGATTTCAATAGCGAATCCAGTCGAGGAAAACCAGTTCTGTACGTAGATATTTTTCCAATAACTTGTTAAACCTGAATCTTTTGTCTCATCTACTTTAATCTGTAACAGAAAAGTTTAGGTAAAAGCATCAAAATATTGCTTACTAATAAGTAAAGATAACTTTCATTAAGAAATAACTTTGGATCCAGTTCCACGGTCGTGAGTTTGAGTTAAAATCAGTTTTTTTCTAACTTTTTAACTCAGAGTCAAATGTTAACTCAGAACTGTGGAACTGGGTCCTGGTTTATTACACTTACAACAATTTCTAGTTTCTTCCATTTTTGTTCCGTCTTTGCAATATTAATGAAGAAAGCGCCCTCTTTATCGGTTAAAACTGGTTTGTCCATAATCACATTCTCCTTATCTTTAACCGTCACTTGAATTGTCTTCAACGGAGCAGGAGCGCCATCTGGTAGCGTCAAAATACCCTAAAACAATATTACATTAGAGATAACAATCATTAAGTTTTTAAACGGATGAAAGTCAAATTGACGATGATTGAAATGAAATACTTTAGCGGAGTATGGTAAACCAGGTTTAAAATAACCGGGAATATATTTCTTAATCAAGTCTCCGTATCTTTGGTTCTTCATAGCGATTGTCATCGTATCATTAAGAATTACACCTGAAAATATTTAGTTATTGATTTATTACAGGGCTAATGTAAAATCAAAGTGGAACTAGATCCATAGTAATATCAAACCCACACAACTGTGGAACTAGGCCCAGAGTAGAATTAAATCCACACAACTGTGGAACTAGACCCAGAGTAGAATTAAACCCACACAACTGTGGAACTAGGCCCAGAGTAGAATTAAATCCACACAACTGTGGAACTAGGTCCAAAATAGAATTAAACCCACACACAACTGTGGAACTGGATCCAGACTCAAATTATACCCACACAACTGTTGAACTGGGTTCTGAAAGGTCTGATCTATGGTTAACCAATCAGATTGTGATCTTTATTTACCTGTAGCAGTTTCAGTGACATCTGCTGTAATGGATATATACGGCCAATAACCGACAGACGTTTCTATTGATGATGTAGATACAGTAAAATCTACACAATCATTGATCTGAATAACATAAATTCATTCATCAGATGCCTTAGTTTTACTATAAGTATTCAGGGTCTTCCTCAAGATATCATTCAATTCTTACCAGTTTTGTAATTTCAAATGGTTTTGATTTAGAAACAGTATTTTCCCGTTGAACTGTTATTTTAACGGCACCAGATACAGATTTACCATACGTGTACCTACAGTGGATAAACACAAACGTGAATTAAATCAGAATTTTTCATCTCCAAAACGATTTTAAATCGCGTTCTTACTTTGCGCAAACTTTTCCGGAAATCATCTTATCAGAAGCAAGAATGTAAGATGGTGTTGTCAGAGTGACTTCAAATTTTGGGAGAACTAAAAAATAATCAGTGCTAAGCAGTTACTCCAACAATCACAGTTTGTTAGAATTACAATTACAGATCTAATTACAATTACAGTTACAGTTACAGATACAGTTTCAGTAATATGAATAGTTTGGGAACATATCCAAAGACATGCCCATCGCATGAAGTCATCTCTATTTGTGAATCTCGATGTGTATTTACAATTCAATTTCCAGAAGTGTAAATCAGCAGTGTTTTCAATAAGAGCCAGGTCCCGGGTCCCAGACCCGTCTGTCGTTTCTAAAGGACCCGCCTGTTTTCCAAACAAGCTTTCGTTTCAGGGACTGTGACATATTATGGGACCCTCCTGTTTTTTAAAGAGACCTGGCTTGTTAATTTCTTATTGAAAACACTGTTAATCATCAATTGGATACCATAAGTCATTGACATAAACTCAGTAGTTTCACTGTATTTTCAATGAACTATTATTAATTGTTATTACCATATTCTTTCACCACAAATTCCTCTTTTCTCAATTGAGAGCCTTGTTTCATGTGAATCTGCCACGTTCCCAGAAACGGATCTTCCGAAAGCAAAAATTCAAAATCTCCCAAACCGTCTTGCGTAACTACATTCTTCCATTGTCGAACTCTGTTGCCATTGGGATCCTTTATGAAAACTTCTTGTATCTGGAATTCATATTTGAAATGAACAGTTAGGGACAGCCCCCTTATTTGTATTAATGCTGAATGATTCAATTATAGGATATAGGAAAATTAGAACTTCTTTCACAGCCGAGCTAAAGAACACTGGGCTCCTAAATACAAAGGAGGGAGCCAGTGATGGCCATGAGCGAAGTTCCCCCAGTGATGGCCATGAGCGGGGTTCCCCCAGTGATGGCCATGAGCGGGGTTCCCCCAGTGACGGCCATTTCCACTGAAAAGTTTATAGTCAGATGTACAGGTTTCAACAATCTCTTGATGTTTTGATGAAAAGGCAACTTCAATAGCAAGGCAGCCGGGCCGGGGTTTCAGAAACGCACAATCCTCTTCTAAATCTGCCGGCCCTGATTTCAGTAAGATGAAACCAATATCATTTTAAACTTACCGGATCGGTGATAGGCGTCAGAGCTCTAGGATCGGTTGATAAAATTCGGAATTTCACTGAAAATATGAAAATAAATTCAATGGATTATCAAGGATTAGCCATTAATCTCTTCAGATTGATGGCAAGGATAAGCTGTTAATCTCTTCAGATTGATAGCAAGGATTATTACAATATTTACCTGTTTGTCCAGGTTTATACATGTTTTTATCAGTCTGTATGAATATAAGCCGTTCCGCTTTACGAATTTCCTTCAATTGAGCCGTTTTTTCAAACGTGTATCCACTAACTGTAGTTACTGTTACTTTCAACGTAAAGTGGTTCTTGATCTTTGAATCTGTCACTTGTGGTACTAGAAAGCCTTTACAGGTGTCTAAATTACCTGAAATCAAATCGCGATACAAAATAATTTATTCATTACTGCTATAGCAAAATAACTATAAATTCTAGATTTAATCTTCTTAACAGTAAATCTGGGACGTTGTTTTATGGATTAGATTTCACTCTGTTGATTCCACTAATCAAAAATGAAATCTAACTATTGGTAGGTTCCTCCTATTGGATCCATCCCTACTGATATTCAAATATCAATATAATTCCTGTTACTGATTGTTACTGATGTTCAGGCAAAAAAGGATTTATTTTCTTGTCTCTATGAATAAGTGATTAAAAAGAAAGAAGATATATTTATTATTTACCCTGTATGAGATTATAACTGACAGTTGCAACCTCATTTTGATTAGCTTGCAGCGTTACTTTAACAGTAACATCAGAATTCACATCTTTAAATGTAAAACATAGTTGTTCAGTTTTCTGTTCGGTAAATGTGTGAGGAGCTGTCATCATAAATCCACTGAAAAACACAAACCATATATTTCAATAATTCATTGGTGCGACATATTTTCCGGAAATAGAGTGTCAAAGGCCCACATGAAAATTCAATGCAGTCTTTGATACATTCTGGAGGCCATAAGAAAGTTGATTAATAAACACAAAGTTTTGGTCTGGGCAATTCCAGATGTTTTGATATCACAAACCAACAGAATTAATGATCATTAGGGGTCATTCATTTATTTCATACGAATTAGGTGAGGGGGAGGGGTCGGTGCAATGGTCGATTTTGCGTACAGAGGGGGAGGGGGGTTGAAAAATTCAAATTTTATGCGTACGTAATAAATGAATGATCATTAATTATTAGATTATTGTTTTTCATTCAGGGGAAATATTTGTCCGGATTGAGAATGGCAGCGCGGGCTAGCGATGGATATAAAACAATCGGCAGGAAGTTAAAGGTGTACATGTAGTAGGGCAGACAGTTCAGGATGAACAGTTACCGATGTCAGGGTTGTCTGGTTGTCAGTCATCGGCCCCCTTGAACATTTATTATGATGATAGTTATTCAATTATTTATGCGACACGTGACAGTTGCCACACCAATGGCTACACCCCTGTAAATTTCACTATTAACTCATACAAACAGATAAATCAGTGTATAGCTATATTACACGTATCAATTGGATGTCTTATACATGCATTACCAAATTATAAATCTATTCAGTTGAGAAATGATTTTCACAAAGGTTAAGTTTAAATATAGTGTTCTTGACTCAATCATTCATCCAGAACTCGCCACAGATCTGAGTTAGATTCTATTGAGAATTGAAATCAGTTTATTTCCATTGATTTCATAAATATTGGAGTCAGATTTTAACGAGAGAAATGTGTAACCGGGTTCTGAGGTGTTGAGACGTGTCACCTGATTTAGGTGTGGTCGTTTGGTTGTCAAACACAGACAAACTGTTCGATTCATGAACCTTTATGTGACCGGTCACATTTAATTCAAATAATGTCAAACATTCCTGCAATAAATCTGTAAATAACTAGACTTTATGAAACAATCCATAGGGAAAGTGAAGAGATTCAAAATGATTTGATCACTGATCGTCCACACATCAATCCATTCACAAATATGTACCAAACACTGTAATTTGTTGGACTGGGTCCAGTTCCACGGGGAGGGGATTGTCCTGTTCCACGGGGAGGGGATTGTCCTGTTCCACGGGGAGTGGGACATTCTATCAAAAAAGAACTAATTTGACTCTTCACTGAGAACTAACGTTTTTTTTAGACCTTCTTTTCAGACATTGGCACTCACGCCCCGGGGCACCCAGGCACCAGATTCCTGAGTTCTAAATGATAATCATGTATCATTACTTTATAATTACCACATTATACATCATTATTGCGCAGTTTATTTTCCAGAATTCAATTGATTCATATTCATGATGTCGCCTGGATATAAGAATAATAAACCATTGATTTTAAGGAATCCTGTTTTTCCTCAGGGTTTGAGAGAGGGAGAGAACTTAAAAATAAGTTATTCAATATTACTGAAAGAATTCTATACATGATTGTATCCTGAAGGTTCAGCAAGTAAGAACTCTTCGTCAAGTCACACGTGTCAACTCCATTCATTCTATATCATCACGACTTCATGACCCATAGAAATTCTAGACACAAAATACTCCCTTGCAATCATAATCAGGTTCCAAAACTACATGCTATCTTTAATACACAAGATGAATTTCTCATTTTACACTATGGATAAGACGTGTGAACAATTTCACAATTGTACACAATGACGTGTAAGATGATTGTTTCTTCTCGTGTACATAGATAACCATATAATTGATAATTAAATAACGATAATTTCATAGTGGATATATCATATCTGACTAAAGTATCAAGACACAGTTTCCTAGTTATCTGTCCTAGTTCTTACAGTGAAACTAATCCCCTGGATCCAGTTCCACAGTTGTGAGTTAACATTTGACTCGGAGTTAACGCATTGAAAATGAACTTATTTCAACTCAGAGTTAACTCTAACTGTGGAACTGAATGCTGTGGATCAATAACAACCATTCCCGCAGTTTGGTTCTAAACAATTTCCTTATCAGATCTTTTATCAATGTCATAAGCTTTGGCTAATATCTTTCAAATGAACAACTGTTTAATGAGGTATTTTCATAAATGAATTTTTTGTTTTGTTTTTATCAACAAAATGAATTTGGAATAAGGAAAATCTATTTTTGACATGAAAAAAAATGCAATTTTCAACAAAATGCCTATTTCAGATTTTTATCCAACAATATTATCGTCCCTTGGATCCACCCTTCATAAACTTAGTCTCTGGGTATATACAAAATGTTATAATAATACATCATTAGCAATTCAGCAATAAGCTTACCATTAATTATAGAGTTATTTCTGGTTATTGCCTCCACACCCTATTCTCTCTAATTGAAATCAGATAGTATTGTCTCTACCTTTATTAGATAATATTCAATCTATTTATAATCTGTAGTACAAATTACAATATATCTAAATCTAATAATTACAAGGGGTTTGTCACAGTAAATCAATACAAACAACAATTATTCAATTTATAGTTGAACATTGAGAATAGACCAACATAGAAAATGCGCATCAACGCGCGCTAAAAATATATTTTCTGTATATCAATTTTTCGCCCCACAAGCATCTGAGTGCGCGGCATGTGTCACCATCCACTGGCACTTCAGTCATAACAAAATACATGTATTTCATCAAAAGAGCAATAAATTTACCTTTTCGCATCGACTCCTAACGATGACAACCCACAAAACACCGCACAAATAACAGCTAACATCTGATGTGAATCAGTCAACATCATTCCACCCGTTTGTTCTTCTACAAAGAAAGGTTTTTACTGCGGCTTGAATCCGCGTTGTGCTATGTGTGTGTGCGAACCGTTCAGCTAGTTTCAACACTACAATCTGCGTCACAGTACTGTAGCGCGCGCTGCTCGCATGAACTGCAGTGCTGGCTGTGCTGTGTGCTGGTACGTGTGTCACGGTGCGCCGCTCAGACAAAGCCAAAATTGATACATGAACTACTTGTGTACTTGTAATGTGCTTTCATTATCAATCAAGAAACGAGTCTTAAGAAAGCGACCTATATTGAACAATCTGTGTCGGAGGAGTGTCAAAGCGCGCTTTCGGCAGAAAATCTTCCTATAGTGAGTTCTAGTTTTTTGGTTCACTGAACTCATTTTAAATTTCCTCAACTCCCCGCGTATTTGCCGCCCGGTCGGCATTTCCTCACACGACGATCTCTATAGTGAGAGTTCGAAACGTCGTGTATTTTTTTATAATTCTTGATAAAAATAATGAATTAATTTTAACCTTTTCGATCGGCAGCCCCGCCGCTCAACTATCAGATTGTACCGTCAAGTGCTGCCCCTATATATTCAATAAGCGGTGAAAATGTGAACTAACTCAATCACTTAATATTCCGACTCTGGCATGCGAGTAATAAGTTAGTTCACTAATCTACCGTTAACGGTATGGATAGGGGCAGCACTTGACGGTGAAGATTTCACAATTGCAAGGAATCACAAGTGCCTATCGAACAAGAGAACTTTCCTAATACATATATCTTTTATTCTTTTGATGTAGAAAAATAGGCTACGTTACAATACAAGCATTAGCATGCGTGTTTATAATAAAACACCTGATTCAATCCTGAATAAAAACTGTACTTAAAACTTTATCTTTTAACGTTAATTGTTCTTCTGTTCGGTCATCACCATTGGTCACAACGTCGGGTCTCCTTATAACAAACGGATATTTATCCGTTAACCTATCACACGGTAAATGTGAGATGGAATTATCGTGATAAGCTAACTCGGCTTTATGTATGTAACCCGGCGAGCTGCACACATCCATTTTATACGTCATAGCGAGGAATTGTTGACTGTGTTTGGGCGTGGGCAACCACAAGCCTTCAAACGGTCTTTGTTTCAATGGAAATACTATTTCAATAGGAAATCGAAAATTCCTCGACGACGGATCGATATCTTGTATGTAATTATCCGATAGATTAAAGAAACTGATATCAATAAACGGATATCTCCACGGGATATATTTACGGATATTCCTACTTTCGTGACGATTGTAAAACTTCCACCTTATCATTTGAGTAATGTCTAATTCGTGATCAGCGACGCTGTTTAAAACTCTGTATATTTGTCTTTGAGCTCTGTAATCCATGATCACATCGAAATCGTCGTCCCACGGGATGAACCCGTGATGTCTGTAAGAACCCAATAAAGAACCTCCGTATATGAAATATGTGAGATTGAAGACGGTGACGACTTTCTGAAATGTTTTGACCAGTCTGACGTAAGCTTCCGTTTCATCCTCATTTAAAACTTTACGAAATCGTTTCAAATCCACCGAAGGTTCGTTATCGAAATTAGCTAGGCTGTATTTAATCCTATAATTCGGATTAGCGGGTAAATCTAGCACCTCTTGACGGCGGGAGAAGCCGCGATATTGATGACGATGTTGAAGTCTTTTTCTGACCCGTTTACTGAATTCTGGTGTCGATGTGTATTGTTTATAAACCAAGAATAGACTGATTATAACTATCAGACCCAGGGTTAGTTTATGGACACTCGCTTTCCTCGTAACTAGCCCCAACATCTTCATCACTAGGGGGAGCCACTAGTGCGCCTAAAATAGAAAAAGGTCAAGTTACATAAGCGCGCACCTGAATTCCTAGACGGGGACAATATATCATAGATTAAAGCATTGAAATTACACCAGTGAACTATTGATATATACATGATTTATAAAACCATTTGAGATGGAAATAAACGATCAATATAATCTCTGTTCCTTCGAAGTGTATATTTACTTTGTAATTCGTAATATTTCCTCCATCTATAAACGCATCAATTATTTGTATCTCGCAGAAGTTAAGTTAAACTGACAATAAAGTTTGATTATGTCGATAATTGCATGCATACCGCTGTGTTACATTCCTGTGAAATAAACATCATTTCGTTATTCAAATATTACCAGATAACCATTCGTGTTATCAGTTCTTTTATTTGCGCAATTATTAGTATTTTTTCCCATCAGTTTTGTTGAAAGCCCACGTGACGGCCCACGTGACGGTGAGGTGTCGTGAACTGAGAATAAACTGAGTAAAACAACGACGTCCAACATCAGTGGATTCAGTTGTATCACACATCACTATGTGTGATACAACAACTTTATACAGATTTTCATTAACGATATTAGTAATATAAACCCGGAATATAAAATGTTATATAAAAATTTTTGTATCAATTTACGAAAAGCAACATCAATTTCTATTCACAATAAAGTGAAAGTATGAGTTTGATTAGTTATACTCACCACGCACGACCTAGCTCTTGAGTCGATTGAAGAAGTCTGTTATTACTGATAGTAAAAACTAAGAACTAAGAATTTTCTCTCTCTCTCTCTCTCACAGTATCCGATAGACAATTCAATTATAACGAGCTGATGATGAATTAGCCACAACTTGTCGGGGGTTAGAACACTGTCTGCGGTTACCCTCACTCTCTACTCGGACGAGTTGTTTTTTCACTAGTTGTATTGTATTTATAATATCGGAGTTTGTTTGTACACGGGGGTTGTTGGTTGGTTGATGTAGTGCTGGTGGTGCCGAGATTCTCAGTAATTCATTTTCTCTGATGAGTAATGGATTTATCTCCAGGAATATCTCGCTGTGGTTTCTACACCCTCCGCAGTGAGATCACACAGAAAACATTCATATCAGGGATCATCACACACGCACATTAGTTCATAGAATTTATCCGGGGTCGTCCCGGGGTATATGAGTTTCATTTATGGGTTCTAAAAAATGTCTAGAGAAATAAATGCCTTTTCTTTTCTTCTGGACCCAGCCTCCAATTTTTCTAGATCCGCCTGTGATGTATATATCATGGGATATGAAGTCCACGGTTCCCGGTAGCAAGACAAAGTTTATAAGCACTGTGTACATGCTGAATGTGAAGCATCTGCTGCACACATCGACTGGAGCTAGTGCATCAACATGAGGGGGATGAGAGAACCATTCATAGGGGGAGGGGATGAGAGAACCATTCATAGGGGGAGGGGATGAGGGAACCATTCATAGGGGAAGGGTGGGAGGAGGAGGGAATAAAACAAAACGAATTACAAAAATCACAACAATCAATCTTCTCTCATTCGATTTCATATTTATTCTTATCTAAAAAACACGTCTTCAAAACGTATCATCACATCATTCAGCCTTGCTGTTCATGCGATGTAAAAATTCTAACAATGCGTGTAGACAATTAAAAAGAGACAACAATGAGAGGTAGTAATTGTATGAATCAGTAAATAATGACATAATTACTGCATAACACAGAGTAACATAACAAATACAACATAATTGAACCTACACACAGAGAGATAAATGTATCATAACCATATATGGTATGATGAAATCATCTAAATAATAAGACAGTATATAAAAACGATAATCTAACAAAGTTCAGAAAACATGCTGAATATACATTAATCGCTACGGACAATAACACAGTAATTCAATTACCTATCTGAGTTGTGTTTCCATGCGCTAGTTAAACGCGGTTATATTTCAATGCCGTTCATTTCCAGTAAACTTTGATAAACCTTGGTAACAATGGTCGTGGTTTCTGCCAATCCTCCAAAACCTGGTAATAAAATTTCAGCGATTCAATGACTATTGATGTAGAATTCTGGCGTAGAGCGATAGAATGGTAAAATGCCGGTATTCACCTATATCACCACATGCTAGCTTCTTTTTGATACAAGGTATTTCAGTATATCCCCATTGTTTCAGAGTTTCAATGTGTTGATTAGTGATTGGATGATCCCACATTGAAACATTCATAGCAGTTGCGAATAAGACAGGTTTATCAGGTTTATATACACGCAGCACACAAGTCTGAAATACAACATTTCTCATAAGTCTGAGACAGGAAGTGAATACTGCCCAGGATGGCAACTTTCCTCCATTCCCTCAGTAAATGATCTGCTACGCAGATATTAGTGGAAACATTTCTTGGTTGTTACAGTTCATTCATTTTTCATGAAATACATAAATACATGGTCAATAGCAAAAACAAATTTTCCAATTTAATTTTTTCGCCAAAATTCATTAAATTCCCTGAGATTTCTCTGATTTATGAAATTTCTTGAGATTTCTCCAATTTATCAAATTTCTTGAGATTTCTATAATTTATCAAATTCCCCGAGATTTTTCTAATTTTTTCCTATTCACTGAGGTTTCCTGGTGTTGGAGCGCAACGAGTTGCAAGAATTCGGAGTAGGATTATTTAAAGACTTACTAGTAAATTATCAGAGATACCATTAGCTATTTTAGCTAATGTATTCGCATTTAGAGGTGCTATCAGTATGATATCAGCCCACTTTCTCAATTCTATATGTAAAACAGGCTCCTTGTACAAAATACTTCTATCCTGCAAATAATCAGAACTTGTGGTTCAATAACACTAATTCAAGGAATATTGCGGACTGAATCTGGGATGACTCACCCTCCAGTTTGCGGTCCATTCGTCCTCATCAAATACAACCTTCACTGGAAGTGAATTTGGATCGAAGAATTTCAGCGATTTCTCAGTCGGTGCAACTTTAACCTCGATCTATGAAAAATAAATCAGAAATTTTACTAGACGCAGCATGCTGAGTATCCCACCAGGCAGTCGAACCATAATGCTGGCCGCCCTGTGCCGGTGAGGTCTGGCGTGCCCTGTCAGCGTTCGGTACCCAGTGATTTGATTTATACAAAAATTGATTGCTGATTAAAAAGACAGAGGCTGAGAATATAAATCAAACCTGGAGTCGAGTTGATAAAAACTTGTGAAATAAAGCCGGCAGGCTGAATTGAATGACCCGACCCCGGGACCCGGACGGCGGGCGGTGCCTTATCGGGCAGCGGGTTAGTCAGTGACTGAGGGTTATTTCAGTTTATACCTGTTCAACTGGTAATTTCAATAACTCATTCACAATATCAGGTATATTAACCGCTGCTACGCTACCCGTACAACAAACCAATACTCGATATTTATCCAATTTTATCTTTTCAGACATAGTTTATCTTTTCAGACACGGTTTTACTCGATACGTAGTACGACCGGTTATGGCGAATAAGGGAAGGCTCCGGAAATATCTTAATATCCAGGTTACATCGGCTCCACATACAATATTTATGCTGTATTTCTCGTATTTGAGACAAGAAATTGTGATATATCTTTAATCCTGTGAAGTTTAGAGGAGAGGGATCGATAATCATGACGTCACTGGTGGCGTACGCGAGCAGTGATGATGAGGAAAGTACGAGTGAAAATGAGGAGACAAACGAATCTACGTCTTCGACTTCAGTCATCAAGCTGAAACCCTCACCTGCCACAGCTAGCTCTTCAACCAGTGAGTATTTAACTTCATATACTCGGGGCTATCTGAATAGCAGTCGTTGTTACCGGTTCCCTACAACTGTTGTTTGTGGAACGACGGCTACAGTAGCCGAGTAGGTACTAGACTAATAAGGCTGACTATATATAGTAGAGGTTGGGGTGAACAAAAAAGTGGTCAGTCCTCCCTCCCCCTGGTCCCTCGCGGTCCTCCCTCCCCTCACTTGATCAGCCCTGTTATGAGACAATAAATTATTTTATCATTTCAGAATTACCTGATCATCCTACTAGTAACAAAGCAGCTGATCTGATTGGAGGATATGAAGATGATATTGTTGAAGATGAATTTAAAAAGCTTCCGGGTGCAATCACAGCGGAAAATTTACCTAAACCCAAACCTAAACCAGTGGGACCAGCTAACAGACCAGCCGGACCAGCTAACAGACCAGCTGGACCTGCCGTGCGTAAACCGGTGAAGATAGCTGCGATAACAATGACTAATGTAAGTTTACTGGTTTACTGGTTTATCTGTCTGAGGTGACTGCACTGACACCTGGTGGATCCTTACAGCGATCTGATCAATCTATGTCTGTGATGATATTTTACAGTTTGATTCTGATGACTCTGATGATGATGAACCTTCTTCGAAAAAAATGAAAAAGAGTTCAAAGGTACAAAAAATCTTATGCAGATTTGAGGCTGAAATTGGTGAAAATGAGCAGCTCCTGAGCACAGCTCCTACAGGAGTAGGTCTACAGCTCCTACAGGAGTAGGTCTACAGCTCCTACAGGAGTAGACCTACAGCTCCTACAGGAATAGGTTTACAGCTCCTACAGGAGTAGGTCTACAGCTCCTACAGGAGTAGGTCTACAGCTCCTACAGGAGTAGACCTACAGCTCCTACAGGAGTAGGTTTACAGCTCCTACAGGAGTAGGTCTACAGCTCCTACAGGAGTAGACCTACAGCTCCTACAGGAGTAGACCTACAGCTCCTACAGGAGTAGACCTACAGCTCCTACAGTAGTAGACCTACAGCTCCTACAGGAGTAGGTTTACAGCTCCTACAGGAGTTGGTCTACAGCTCCTACAGGATCGAGTAGACCTACAGCTCCTACAGGAGTAGACCTACAGCTCCTACAGGAGTAGACCTACAGCTCCTACAGGAGTAGACCTACAGCTCCTACAGGAGTAGACCTACAGCTCCTACAGGAGTAGGTTTACAGCTCCTACAGGAGTTGGTCTACAGCTCCTACAGGAGTAGACCTACAGCTCCTACAGGAGTAGACCTACAGCTCCTACAGGAGTCCATGCGGTGTATATTTGTAAATGATTGTTATATTTTGTAGGGTTGTGGATTGACTGCTATTTTACCTGCTCCAAAACACACAACAATCAAAGAGACAAAACGTGCTTTAATTCCACACACATTAACGAAAAAACCAGCAGCACCAGCAGCAGCAGCAGCAGCAGCCGTGCGGAAACCTGTGAAAAAACATCCTGCTAAAACATCATCCAATCTGATATCGCTAAAATCCGGTGTCGCTGATGAGAGCGACGAGGAAACCGAGGAGACAATCGATTTCTTCTCTTTAGACAAACGGTCATTTGACCCGCAACAGAGCGCGATAAACTTACCCCCGCCTACTGTCGTCATGACAAACCCTAAACCTAGTTTAAATACGGATTATAATAACATGAACGTTAATCAAACTGCTGCCTCCGTTTCAACTGCAGCTGTTACCGTGGATACGGGATGTTACAGTAACGAGGGAATAAATGATCGATATGAACAACAATCTGATCCGCAACATTCTCTGGAAGATGTAGATCGCTTCATACAAGATGAAGAGGTATTTTATTTTCGAGAGTTGTCAATTTTTGTGTGACGTTTTTTTTAATTCTTCATTGATTTAACTTCCAATTAACTATTTGTTTTTAGTTCATAAAATTTGCGGGTAAGAAATTCAGCAGTAAAGAAGATATAGCTATAATAGATGTTCATGCAGACAGTCAGATGAGTAGAGTGGAGGTGATGAAATCATTGTCTGAAGAAACCGATATGAGATCTCACAGTCAGAGAAATAAAGGAATGCCGAGTGGACAGCATCGCAGAAAACATCAAATCACATACCTAGCTTTCCAGGTACATTTATAACAGGAATCAGTCCCATAGACTAGAACCTGGTCCTGTACCCCGGGACCCGGTCCCATACTCCAGGACCCAGTCCCATAGACTAGGACCTGGTGCTGTACCCCGGGACCCGGTCCCATACTCCAGGACCCAGTCCCATAGACTAGGACCTGGTGCTGTACCCCGGGACCCGGTCCCATACTCCAGGACCCAGTTCCATAGACTATGACCCAGTCCCATACACCAGAATTCGGTCCCATACACCAGAATTTGGTCCCATAAATCTGGATTTGGTCCCTTGCACTGGGATTTAGTCTCATACACCAAGATTTGGTCCCATAGACCTGGAACCGGTGCTCTATAGACTAGAATTCAGTGCTTGGCTAAAATGTGACCCTTTGGTAAAACAATTGGAAATTAACTTATTAAAATGTAACCAACTGAGGTGGAATATGATCCTTAATTCTGTGTGGAAAGTATGAATTTTTGAAATGTTTTCCTGTTCTGTTTGTTTTGTAGGCGAAGGAGAGAGAGATTGAATTGAAGAATCAATGGGCTCAGAACAGAATGAATAAAAGAACGGCTCAAAGTAAATACGGATTCTAAAAATCGATGTGAATTCAACTGTAAATAGATAAATTAAAAAATAAATGTGTATCATAGATTTTGATTGGTTGGTTTTTCATGATTTTATGAAGCTGAAACAAATGTTTTCTATGAGGAGGATGGTTTAATCGGATTCTATATTTTCAAGAAAAGTTTTCGATCTTTGACACTTAGTTTAATTCCAAATACATTTATATCACATTGGTCTAATATCTACTAGGAAAAATACTGAGTCTAGGAGCCGCCGGAAGCGCCCTACTAATGCACCGAAACTACAACTAACCCTCAGCTGAATCGACGATACTTTATTTCCTTTACTTATTTGTTTATTTCTATAATTTAGAACTCAATATCTGTTTTTGAATGAGAACTGTTTGTAGTTACTTTTTGTATCGTCTTGATATCATAGAAAAAGATTTTGCTTATGGTACTCGCGTGCCGGTGCATACCTCTCTTGAGTGAGCCATGTGAATTTTACTTTTACTTCCGGGTTCTCGAAATCTGCAAAAATCATCGAAAAGAAGTTGATTTTCTTCGAGAAAAATGACTGAGGCGAGCAGTTCTAACCGGTGCGCCAGCGGGTTAGATTACTTCGACGTACCAGATATCACTAAAGCTCTCGATGAAGCCGGAAAATCAGGATACGAGTTTATAACCTGTCCGATCGTGAATCCTCGATTCAAATCTGAATTAATCGGCGGGACTCCGGCCGTGAATCGAGCTGAACCTTTAACCAGGTCTGATCTAGTGATCACTAGTCAGGACTGGAGTTCGTTAGTCGTCGGTAAGATTTCACCTTGGATCGATCTCGACAGTAAAAACGAGATTCATCGTAAAAACTCTGAGAAAGCTTTAAAACAGGAATTCCTATTCGCGGGGCACCTGTCATTACCAGCTGTATTGATTAATCTGAGGAGCTATGATTGTATCGGTTTAGCTCGATGTCTATCGGAACATCTGATCAAGGGTCCCAATCAACAATACTGGATTAAAATACCGATTAAACCGGCTAGTACTCAATTAGATCCAGTATTCGACGGTGATATAGACGGCGCCACCGAGACCGACACGTGGGAATGGTGGAATCGTTTTCGTACATTTTGCGACACAAACAAGAAAGTGGGAATCGCGTTGGAATTACAGGAAGATTTACCGTCGGAGAAAGAGATAGAAAGATGGGCGGGTGAACCGGTTAAAGCTGTATTTATACCGACACGTTTATTCCTCGCTAATAAAAAGGGTTACCCCGTGTTACCGAGGTGTCATCAGTCATTGTTGCGCTGGTTATTTAAACTCAATATTCAGATGATCGTTTCCGGGACGACGCAATTTCCCGGTAAAGGAATGAAAGTTTACGGTCAATATCTCGAACACATCTGGCCATCTGGCAGACGAAACCTCAGTTAGACCAGGTGGCGCTGTTCGCTAAGGGTTTCGAGGATTATTTACAAAGTCCGCTGCAACCGTTAATGGACAATCTCGAATCTCAAACTTACGAAGTTTTCGAGAAAGATCCGATAAAATATTCTCAATATCAGAAAGCTGTTTATTTCGCGTTGTTAGATCGAGTACCGTATGAAGAGAAGGAGTTTAACGTACAGGTAGTGATGGTAGTCGGAGCCGGTCGAGGTCCGCTCGTTCAAGCCTCCATCATCGCCGCCGCTAAGGCTCATCGCAAAATACGAATCTTCGCCGTCGAGAAAAATCCAAACGCGATCGTTACCTTGGAGAATCGAAAACTAGAAGAATGGGGTGATCAGGTGACAGTTGTCTCGTCCGATATGAGAATATGGGACGCCCCGGAAAAAGCGGATATAATCGTAAGCGAATTACTGGGATCGTTCGGGGATAACGAACTATCCCCGGAATGTCTCGACGGAGCTCAGAAATTCCTCAAACCGGACGGGATTAGTATCCCGTATAAATACACGTCGTATCTCGCTCCTATTCAATCGTCGCGACTTTTTAACGAGGTTCGATTGTGTAAAGAGAAAGATAAACCGGCGGAGACTCCGTTTGAAACTCCGTTCGTCGTTAGGTTACATAACTGTAGTTTATTGGGTAAACCTCAGTCCGTGTTTACATTTACTCATCCGAATCGGTCGATACCTATCGATAATACTCGCTATAATCAGAATACATTCACCGTCGATCAAAACTGTATCGTCCACGGTATCGCCGGATACTTCGATACGTATCTATATAAAGACGTAATGTTAAGTATCAATCCGGATACTCATTCACCCGGTATGTTCAGCTGGTTTCCGATACTGTTCCCGATACGCGAACCGGTTTACATGAAATCTGGAGAAACGTTGAAGATTCATTTCTGGAGATTAACCGATAATAAGAACGTCTGGTACGAATGGTGTATTAGTGAACCGAGGCCGATGCCTATACATAACCCTAAAGGAAGGTCTTACACTATCGGACTTTAAATGTTTACTTCAAACTATGGTAGACTCGTAATTGTGTCGAACTATAACGTGCCTCAGACTCACTGATCGAGTGACTCTGATTATTGAAATGATTCTAATTTTCCTATCCTTGCCCCAGGTACGCGTGCTTAAACTTAATACTTTAGATAAATGCATTTCACTTTGTTGTACTTCAAAGTTTTATTTTGTATTATGTAAAAGCGGTTGAAGAATCCGTTGAATTCAGATCTGGTGAATCAGGTTCAATCTACAGTGCAGCGTGAATGTTAGTTAGATTCTGATAAACTGGATGAATTTCCTTCATCTTCCCGAGAGATACAAATTAAGCAGTTGCTTCTGGTACAAATTGTGAAGGGAATATTTGTGATTGTGAAATAGTGGGACGAGTTGCTCAAAAGTTGGTCGAAGGAAAGTTAGTTGATATGGTTACAATTAAAAATTCCATATTGTCACTATGGTATTTATCCATACGACATGTTGAACCAACCTTTGAGCTACTGTAACCCCTGGCAATTTTATTTGTGCTTTAAACCCATCGATGTTTCAAATAAATGATTGATGCATTTTCTATTTTTGTCGTTTTTGCTTTGTTTCTGATTTCGAGGTGATTCTTTAGGCTGGGTGTAGGCGACAGAAAAAACAGCATTTTCTTGGAACCTGATGTGGAATACTCCATTTTAGAAAACGATTGAAAGGAATTGACACAGAAACCAAATTTGATGATGACATTATCTGTCATAATCTTTGACAAATACAGAGTAAATTGGAATTGAATTTAATACTGCTCGCATGCCAGAGTACGCTCGATAAGGTCGATTCAATTAAATATAATTTATGATACATAATATTATAGATGATTTTAGAACAAAAACCTCGAAGACATGTAAATGCTGTGACACCAAGGAAGGAAAAAAAAGTAACACAAAAAGTTTGAACCCAGGACACACCCCTACACATCCTCTGTTTAGCATCAGGATCATTCTGAATCAGTATCAGTAATTACTGGTTCTCGAACCCGGTACTTCCTCTATTCAGCATCAGGACCACTCTGAATTAGGATCAGTAATTACTGGTTCTCGAACCCGGGACACCCAGGTACTTCCTCTATTCAGCATCAGGACCACTCTGAATCAGTATCAGTAATTACTGGTTCTCGAACCCGGAAAACACCCCTGTACATCCTCTATTCAGCATCAGGACCACTCTGAATCAGTATCAGTAATTACTGGGATCGAACCCGGGACACCCCTGTATATCATCTATTCAGCATCAGGGCCACTCTAACCAATCAGTAATTACTTTTAAGATATCAATATTTTACCGTACGGTGCTGCCTCTATGCTCATCGTTAGTGGGATTTTCATAAACTAACGTTAGTCAACTCCGGCAAGCGAGGGTTACGAAGTATAACTGGACAGCACGTCGATTGCCAGAGTTGACTTTAGTTAGTGTATGAAAACCCCGCTAACGATGAGCATAGCGGCAGCACCGTACGGTCTGGACACCCCTGTACATCATCTTATTCAGCATCAGGACCACAGAACCAATATCAGTAATTACTGGTTCTCGGACCCGGAACACTCCGGTACTTCCTCTATTCAGCTTCAGGACCACTCTGAATCAGTATCAGTAATTACTGGTTGTCGAACCCGGGACACCCCTGTACATCATCTTATTCAGCATCAGGACCACTCTGAATCAGTATCAGTAATTACTGGGTTCGAACCCGGGACACCCCTGTACATCCTCTATTCAGCATCAGGATCATTCTGAATCAGTATCAGTAATTACTGGTTCTCGAACCCGGGACAACCCGGTACTTCCTCTATTCAGCATCAGGAACACTCTGAATCAGTATCAGTAACTATTGGACCACTCTGAATCAGTATCAGTAATTACTGGTTCTCGAACCCGGAAAACACCCCTGTACATCCTCTCTTCAGCATCAGGACCACTCTGAATCAGTATCAGTAATTACTTGGATCGAACCCGGGACACCCCTGTATATCATCTATTCAGCATCAGGACCACTCTAACCAATCAGTAATTACTTTTGTTAAGATATCAATATTTTACCGTACGGTGCTGCCTCTATGCTCATCGTTAGTGGGATTTTCATAAACTAACGTTAGTCAACTCCGGCAAGCTAGGGTTACGAAGTATAACTGGACAGCACGTCGATTGCCAGAGTTGACTTTAGTTAGTGTATGAAAACCCCGCTAACGATGAGCATAGCGGCAGCACCGTACGGTCTGGACACCCCTGTACATCCTCTATTCAGCATCAGGACCACTCTTAATCAGTATCAGTAATTACTGGTTCTCGAACCCGGGACACCCCGGTACTTCCTCTATTCAGCATCAGGACCACTCTTAATCAGTATCAGTAATTACTGGGTTCGAACCCGGGACACCCCCTGTATATCATCTATTCAGCATCAGGACCACTCTAACCAATCAGTAATTACTTTTGTTAAGATATCAACATTTTACCGTACGGTGCTGCCTCTATGCTCATCGGTAGTGGGATTTTCATACACTAACGTTAGTCAACTCTGGCAAGCTAGGATTACGAAGTATAACCGGACAGCACGTCGATTGCCAGAGTTGACTTTAGTTAGTGTATGAAAACCCCGCTAACGATGAGCATAGCGGCAGCACCGTACGGTCTGGACACCCCTGAACATCCTCTATTCAGCATCAGGACCACTGAACCAATATCACTAATTACTGGTTCTCGAACCCGGGACACACCCAGGTACTTCCTCTATTCAGCATCAGGACCGCTCTGAATCAGTATCAGTAATTACTGGTTGTCGAACCCGGGACACCCCTGTACATCCTCTATTCAGCATCGACCACTCTAAATCAGTATTAGTAATTACTGGTTCTCGAACCCGGAAAACACCCCTGTACATCCTCTATTCAGCATCAGGACCACTCTGAATCAGTATCAGTAATTACTGGTTCTCGAACCCGGGACACCCCTGTACATCCTCTATTCAGCATCAGGACCACTCTGAATCAGTATCAGTAATTACTGGGTTCGAACCCGGGACACCCCTGTATATCATCTATACAGCATCAGGACCACTCTAACCAATCAGTAATTACTTTTGTTAAGATATCAACATTTTACCGTACGGTGCTGCCTCTATGCTCATCGGTAGCGGGATATTCATACACTAACGTTAGTCAACTCCGGCAAGCTAGGGTTACGAAGTATAACTGGACAGCACGTCGATTGCCAGAGTTGACTTTAGTTAGTGTATGAAAACCCCGCTAACGATGAGCATAGCGGCAGCACCGTACGGTCTGGACACCCCTGTACATCCCTTATTCAGCATCAGGACCACTCTGAATCAGTATCAGTAATTACTGGTTCTCGAACCCGGGACAACCCTGTACATCCCTTATTCAGCATCAGGATCATTCTGAATCAGTATCAGTAATTACTGGTTCTCGAACCCGGAACACCCCGGTACATCATCTTATTCAGCATCAGGACCACTCTGAATCAGTATCAGTAACTATTGGACCACTCTGAATCAGTATCAGTAATTACTGGTTCTCGAACCCGGGACAACCTGTACATCCTCTATTCAGAATCAGGAACACTCTGGATCAGTATAAGTAACTATTGGACCACTCTGAATCAGTATCAGTAATTACTGGTTCTCGAACCCGGGACAACCTGTACATCCTCTATCCAGCATCAGGACCACTCTTAATCAGTATCAGTCATTACTGGGTTCGAACCTGGGACACCCCTGTATATCATCTATTCAGCATCAGGACCACTCTAACCAATCAGTAATTACTTTTGTTAAGATATTAACATTTTACCGTACGGTGCTGCCTCTATGCTCATCGTTGGTGGGATTTTCATACACTAACGTTAGTCAACTCTGGCAAGCTAGGATTACGAACTATAACTGGACAGCACGTCAATTGCCAGAGTTGACTTTAGTTAGTGTTTGAAAACCCCGCTAACGATCAGCATAGCGGCAGCACCGTACGGTCTGGACACCCTGTACATCCTCTTATTCAGCATCAGGACCACTCTGAATCAGTATCAGTAATTACTGGTTCTCGAACCCGGAACACCCCGGTACTTCCTTTATTCAGCATCAGGACCACTCTGAATCAGTATCAGTAATTACTGGTTCTCGAACCCGGAACACCCTGGTACATCCTCTTATTCAGCATCAGGACCACTCTGAATCACTAACAGTAATTACTGGTTCTCGAACCCGGGACACCCCGGTACTTCCTTTATTCAGCATCAGGGCCACTCTGAATCAGTTATCAGTAATTACTCGTTCTCGAACCCGGGACAACCCGGTACTTCCTTTATTCAGCATCAGGACCACTCTGAATCAGTATCAGTAATTACTGGTTCTCGAACCCGGAACACCCCTGTACATCATCTTATTCAGCATCAGGACCACTGAACCAATATCAGTAATTACTGGTTCTCGAACCCGGAACACTCCGGTACTTCCTCTATTCAGCATCAGGAACACTCTGAATCAGTATCAGTAACTATTGGACCACTCTTAATCAGTATCAGTAATTACTGGGTCCGAACCTGGGACACCCCTGTACATCCTCTATTCAGTATTAGGATCTATCTGAATCAGTATCAGTAATTACGTTTGTTAGGATATCAATATTTTACCGTACGGTGCTGCCTTTATGCTCATCGTTAGCGGGATTTTCATACACTAACGTTAGTCAACTGTGGCAAGCTAGGGTTACGGAGTATAACTGGACAGCACGTCGATTGCCAGAGTTGACTTAAGTTAGTGTATGAAAACCCCGCTAACGATGAGCATAGCGGCAGCACCGTACGGTCTGGACACCCCTGTACATCCTCTTATTCAGCATCAGGACCACTCTGAATCAGTATCAGTAATTACTGGGTTCGAACCCGAGACACCCCTACATCCTCTATTCAGCATCAGGACTACACTGATTCAGTGTCAGTAATTACTGGGTCTGAACCCGGAACACCCCTGTACATCCTCTATTTAGTATCAGGACCACTCTGAATCAGTATCAGTAATTACTGGGTCTGAACCCGGAACACCCCTGTACATCCTCTATTTAGTATCAGGACCACTCTGAATCAGTATCAGTAATTACTGGTTCTCGAACCCGGAACACCCCGGTACTTCCTTTATTCAGCATCAGGACCACTCTGAATCAGTATCAGTAATTACTGGTTCTCGAACCCAGGACACCCCTGAACCCGGAACACCCTGTACATCCTCTTATTCAGCATCAGGACCACTCTGAATCACTATCAGTAATTACTGGTTCTCGAACCCGGAACACCCCGGTACTTCCTTTATTCAGCATCAGGACCACTCTGAATCAGTATCAGTAATTACTGGGTCTGAACCCGGAACACCCCTGTACATCCTCTATTTAGTATCAGGACCACTCTGAATCAGTATCAGTAATTACTGGGTCTGAACCCGGAACACCCCTGTACATCCTCTATTTAGTATCAGGACCACTCTGAATCAGTATCAGTAATTACTGGTTCTCGAACCCGGAACACCCCGGTACTTCCTCTATTTAGTATCAGGACCACTCTGAATCAGTATCAGTAATTACTGGGTCTGAACCCGGAACACCCATCTTACATCCTCTATCCAGCATCAGGACCACTCTTAATCAGTATCAGTAATTACTGGGTTCGAACCTGGGACACCCCTGTACATCCTCTATTCAGCATCAGGACCACTCTGACCAATCAGTAATTACCTTCGTTAGAATATCAACATTTTACCGTACGTTGCTGCCTCTATGCTCATCGTTAGTGGGATTTTCATACACTAACGTTAGTCAACTCTGGCAAGCTAGGATTACGAAGTATAACTGGACAGCACGTCGATTGCCAGAGTTGACTTTAGTTAGTGTATGAAAACCCCGCTAACGATGAGCATAGCGGCAGCACCGTACGGTCCGGTCACCCCTGTACATCCTCAGGACCACTCTGAATAAGTGTCAGTTATTACTGGGTTCAAACCCTGGACACCCTGTACATCCTCTATTCAGCATCAGGACAACTCTGAATCAGTATCAGTAATTACTGGGTTCGAACCCTGGACACCCCTGTACATCATCTATTCAGCATCAGGATCACTCTGAACCAGTAGCCAGTTTAAGGGTTCCCAGGTTCAAACCCAGTAATTACTGCTGAATAGAGGATGTACAGGGGTGTCTCGGGTTTGAACCCAGTAATTACTGATACTGATTCAGAGTGATTCCGATGCTGAATAGAGGGATTACAGGGGTGTTCCAGGTTCGAGGAATAACTGATACTGATTCTGAGTTATTCTGAATGCTGACTAGATTGGACATCCCAGGTTTCAGAATCCAGAACACGCGATGGATCGTGAATCAAGTTATCTTCAATTACGCGAGATATGTCAATGGGCTAAGTCGACCAATCATCGTTGACTGGTTACCGGTCTCTATCTTCAATTAGAATCAACTATTCATACATCCTCGCTTGCCAGGGGTCAGGTATCACTGCCGAACTCGCTTCCACCAGCGAACAGCTTTAGCGTAGTGGGTTCGAATCCCTTGACGGGTGAAGATGCTATTCATATTGAATCGGACAGGCAACCAGTCTACCAATCATCGAAGCACCAACCTGGTGGCAGCACCATACGGTCACCAAGCGGAATTTCTATGAAGTAAGCAAGTGTACCGGGTAGTTGAAAACCCTTGTTTACTGGTAACCTGCTTTGCTGCCGACTATATTGATTATTTTAGAGTGGAATTGGTTGTGTATCCGAATTCTAAAAGTGTTCATATGGTCATTGTGAGTATATCAGCCCGCGTTATAAGATTAGTTCACAGAAATTCCGCTAGGGGACCGTATGCTGCTGCCACCAAGTTCTCAATAGACTGGTTGCCTATCCAAGTCGACGTCGACCAGTCTACTCCAATAATCCTATTTACCAACAAGGCACATTGTATGTTGGCAGTACACCGACGCTGAATCCTCAATAAAACCTCCTTTTCTTTGTTATTGTCTTTTCTACTCCTCTGATTGAAATAAAATGTAAAGAAGAAATTGTATTTTTGTATCGATAGAAATTTATTTTCATGTTATTGCAGCAAATTCCAATACACATTTTACATCATAATCAACCAACATAATTTATATAAATATCTTTCTTAATTATATATAGTTTATTCCCATTTTTAAACATCTATTTACACATGATTGCTTCTATGAATGGACAGAAATATCGGTAAACAGCATGTCTTAAAAACGTGACATAGGACGAATTTTACTGATTACTCGTAATTACCCAAACACTTCATTCTTGGAGAGTAAAAAATGATTCGGAATGTTCAAGTTTTTATACTAAGTAGATTATCTAATATACAGAGTAGCAAAATATATAAATATATGGACAGAAAATATCTGATTGATTACAGTAGTCACAGTAAATAATCTAATTAGTTACAGTAAACAATTTGATTAATTACAGTAAACAATCTGATTAGTGACAGTAAATAGATGGAAGGAATTAAGTACAAAGAATAAACTACACATCTATTCCTACTCAGTGTATAAATTATTACCCTGTATCTTCAACTTTCAAGTTTCCAGACTTTTTTTAAGCCATTTATAAAACAAAAGTATATAAAAACACTTGTACAAAATGGACCGATTTTCTGACTACAAATATAGTTAATCGAATTGCAGAAACCAGTTTAACAGTTCTAAACCCAGTTCCATGGTTCAGAACCCAGTTCCATGGTTCAGAACCCAGTTCAACAGTTCTAAACCCAGTTCCATGGTTCAGAACCCAGTTCAACAGTTCTAAACCCAGTTCCATGGTTCAGAACCCAGTTCAACAGTTCTAAACCCAGTTCCATGGTTCAGAACCCAGTTCCATGATTCAAAACCCAGTTCCAAGTTCCCAGTTTAAGCAGGGCCTGTAATTTTTCAATCCTTCACAAACAATAAATAAATTCAATTTATTTTATTAAGAACTGCATTGTTCTACTATAGATTAATGAGGGTCATATTTCAGTAGTTATAAACAACCCTGACCTTCAGTAATGGAATACTGTCGCAATCTGATCATTCAGCACATTTCAATTCTCCTTAGAAATGGTTCCTTAAAATATTCATTTATATCTAGAAAATAATTCTGTTTTAAATAAGCTCAAACTGGCTCCATATATACATTAACATGTACATATTCCATATCAAAATCACGCTAACCATGAACAAAATATCAATTCAAATCCCTCAGCTTTATTCGGCCCTGGGAAGTGAGGAAATCATTGGACGCAACAAACATAAACTGGAATGCATCAGTACCTGAACTTCAGACGAGTCATAAAAATGGATGGAATGTTTATGAGAAATATTCATTCCAAATATAACCGTAAACTGGCCGTAAAAAAAGACCCGATCTAAAAAAAAACCAGTCCTCAATTGAGATTTCTCTATTCTATTATGTCTCGCTATTTTTCTGAGATTCTCAAGTTTTTGTTTCATGTCTTTCAAAAAGATATTTACAATTTCAGCAAACAATAAAAAATGCTCTTCACTTTTTTTCTTCATTCGTATAAAAAACATCAACATCATCGAATATAAAAACAGCTTATCATAAAAAACTAACAGAACTTACCGACCGAGTTTAGATTTAATACCGGTCTCAGCTTATCTCGGTGTCGTTAATCTAACAACTTAAGACCGGTTTAATGATTTAGTCGCGATTAATCCCTGACTAACTATTTAAACATATTCCTCTCCGTTAGATTTAGGAGCTTGCGGAATATCATCGGGAAGTTCCGCTATATCAGTAAAAACTCCGACTAATTTCTCGAAACTCGGCCCCCAATTTAATAAATAATCCCAACTGAAAGCTCCGTTAATCGGTTTGCCGGGTATTTTCGGTATTTCATCATCCGATACGAGGAATGTGCTGTACGAGCCGTGAGCCGACTCATCTCCCTCGTACGAGTTCGTTAAATTAGATCGATTAGATCGAACAGATTCTCGACAACTATCTTCATTCTCTTCCGGTAACTTCGGGAATATCATTACACCCGAGTCCGGCCGCATTTTAGCGTTATCTTCGTATTCGAATTCGGAGCACGTGAATGAATCGTTGCTACCCTCGTCGGTACTCGACTCCGGAGGTTGCAACAATGAGTTCGGTTGAAATATATCGTTATATTTAGGAGGACGTTGTTGTCCGTCCTCGGTGATATCGTCGGTCGTACTAACCGGACTAGCAGCCATTACTCTCGGTCTAGCGTTTAATCTCTCGATATCCTCCACGGTTAAACCTTTTATAGGCTGTTTCAGTTTACTATTAGGTCGACTGCCGGCGGCGCCGCCATTTTGAATACGATTAGGAGTTCGCGAGCGTTGCCCGGAGAGCGTATCGTGTGAACTACGACTACCGTTACTCATCGGTCGATTGTGTAAACTATGCTCTGAGTTTGAACGCGATTCTCGGATACCGTACGACATTGTTAACGGACTAACGCCGACATTGCGAGGACTAGCACCGACATTGCGAGGACTCTGTTTATTATTGATTATTTGATTCATAGGTGATTGTCTATTAGAGGAACTATGTCGTGAATTAGGACGACTAGTCTCGACACTCAGCGGACTCTGTCGCGTTATCGGTGTACTCTGCATTTTTAACACACCCGGACTCTCCGACAGAATAACGCTCGGACTGTGTCTGTTTAAACTAACCGGACTTTCCCTGGTCGCTCCGACTAATAGGTTCGGACTATTGCGATGACTAAGTAACGGGAATTGCGGTGTATTTTTATGTTTACGGTAGTTTTTATAGTGTTTGATGACGTCTATATCTGACGGAGCGATACTACTGGCGTTCTCTAAATCGTAATGTTCTGGAGGTTCGTCCATTCCCGGGATTTCCCCATTCTCTATAATTATTGTCCCGTCCTCCATGTGTACCGGTGACATCATTCCTATTCTCGTAGTTTCTGGTTCTATTATATCGGGACGAGGCGCTACACCGACGCCACCTATCTCTCTCTCGCTGTATTTCATCGCGGCTAGCTCCTCGCTGATATGATTCCTGATTATTGCGTCGTCGTGGTGATATTCTCCGTTCTCCGTGAATCCCGAATCCTGGTAACTATGGTTAGCGTGTCCCGTGTCGACCATTGATTTATTTCCGATTGTTGTCGCTCCGTTCTCTTTCGGTTGTTTTAGTTTCCGACGACGACGGAATATAATAACGCTGATTATAATTCCGATGAGTAATAAAATAAAGAAACAAATAGCGACGATAATTCCGGGACTGAGAGAATCCTGCACCGCAACCGGTACCGGGATACACTGATAACTAGATCCCGATCCATCTCCAACGGCGACCACTTTAAACCTCGCGTTACTTCCCGAGAACGGTTGAATTTCGTCATTTATCGAAAACTCTTCCATACATCCTTCAAAACCTACAACAATCAATTCAAATGGTTCAACAATCAATTCAGTTAGATCAACAATCAATTCAAATAGTTTAACAATCAATTCAGTTAGATCTAAGACAATGTGTAACGCGTTGATGGGATATACTGAAAACACGTACCAGGAATGATTTCACCAGTCCACTGAACCGCAGTGGATTTACCTCCTAGCGATAAAGCCGTTATATCTGTAGCGATAAAATCATGAATATTCGCAGATGTTTTTGATGTTTGTTTTCCATTCACGTCCAGTATCACAGTTTGACCTCCTACAATAAATAAATCATTCATATTATTTACCTCACATGTATATTACACAATGCTACTGTCTACTGCTTTTTTTGTAACACCCTCAACCTGTTAAGCGCCATAAGTGGGTGCAATGTTTCTTTTTTCCAATGGGGGAGAGACCAGAGAACCAGAGAAAAAGTTTCGACCAAGAAACTCCAAGGTTTGACTGTCTACTGTAAATCTACTGCATGAATAAAGTAAATTACCTCTTAGTGTTAGTGAAACTTGATACCAAGTTCCTTTAGTAATTGTAACATCATCGACTGATAATGTCAGAAATCCTGCTGTATTAGTTCCATACGTCACTTTATTATTCTTTATCTACAATAAATAAAACAATGATAAATCATGAATTATTTCTGTGTTATTCTAAAATGAATCTCCGCGGTGTTAAACAGGGATGCGATACTGACCAGGATCATTGTGTAATCAGCCTGAGTTTCTGAGATGAACAATAGATTATCGTTATCGGTAGATATTTGAAATCTGAACGATATTTTCTGGTCGCTAACGGAAACGGAGCGTTTCTTGCGTCCTTGTTGAGCTGGTGAATTAATCTGTTTGAATTGTTGATCTCTGATATAAGTCTGTTTCGGTTGATATTCTATACGAGAATTTGCACCAAACGTAAACGGCTTCGGAGCTGAAAAACAACAGGAAGAATTAACAGTGTAAATAATTTCATAAATTCTGGTGTGAGGTCAATTTGCAGCTAGGAGGTGGTTACCTCAATGGGACCCCTCTATGGGACCCCTTGATGCATCCCTGGGTGGTAACCTCAATGGAACCCCTTGATGCATCCCTGGGTGGTAACCTCAATGGAACCCCTCAATGGGACCCCTTGATGCATCCCTGGGTGGTAACCTCAATGGAACCCCTCAATGGGACCCCTTGATGCATCCCTTGGTTAGAGATAATACTTACACGTAGTACAGTCAGGTGGTATCAGTCCATTCGGACAAACGCAATAAACTGAAGTCCAATCATCGACACAAACTCCACCATTTTTACAAGTATCGTTCCTACACAAGCCGTGCCCGGAGAGCCCGGCAGCCCGCGGGCACGTGTTCGTTATCAGTACGGACTGCTGTCTCTGTTCGGGTCTCTCCACTAAATGAGCCACTTTATCAATAACGATCTCACGCATACAACCGATGAAATTATGAGTTGATATTTGACCGGGTCGTTGAGATATATCTGAGAGATCTCGTAAACCTCCGATATACAGGGGAAATCCCTGCACGTCTAACGATCTAAAAATAGAATCCATCACAGAAATCTCAGTTACAAGTAGAATACAAGATGAAGTCAAACTCAGTGAAATGTGTCGTCACTAAAATCATCCATATTTTTGAATCCTAATTAACATTGCTAATTCAATCTACTTGTATAAGCCATCATAACATTACTGAAATTGTGAATTTGAGTCCAAATTTCTATTCAATTTACTAGTCCAGTCCTTATTTGGATGAATATAAGTCAGTGATTTACAGTGTATTGGTATAGAGATAATACTTACTCATATTGTAGATTAGACGACGAACTGTTATAACAAGATTTGTCAAATTCATTACAATCAGAACAATCATTATCATTACAATCGGTGACTTTAACGTAACCAGTCTGAAAATATACCAAATACAGATTAATCAGAGGTTTCAGGATCAGGACCCAGTCTAACAGGATGGGCTATACACCGCACACAGGGTTCAATAACTGTTTGATTCTTACCTTATGACTCCTATGAGCTTCGACCTGATACCAGCGTCCATTGTTAACTTTCTTCGTTAGTAACCAGATACGAGTAGCGGGTCCGTCTCCGAGAGCGAACGAGAATCTGATATATCCGTTTAGAATCTCGAGAGAGATGAAATCTCCGAATGATCCCGTGGTAGTTCCCGGGTTATACGCCAGTAGTGAGTTATTCTGAGACGTAGTGAACACGATGTGGAATGTATTTAGAGCTGGTTTTAGAGTGCTGTACTGTATATAGGATAGACCAGGAAACCCTATCGATCCTCTCTGACACAATGGACCCCAGTAACCGAACGGACACTCGCACCGATACGACTGACCGCCGGTCACTTTACAAACACCACCGTTATAACACGTTACATTAGCGCAGTTATCATCCTTCGTACAGGTCGGACCGCTGTAACCGGGACGACAGATACACTCGAACGAACCCTCCGTATCGCGACATTTACCGCCGTTTTTACAAACATTCTTCAAACACTCGTTAACGTTAGTTTCACACGTCTGTCCGGTCCAGTTCGGGGGACATTCACACGTCTGTCCTCCTCCGTTTATAGCGTTGTTATAGCAACGCGCTCCGTGTAAACACGGGTTCGGGGTACAGAGATCGCGGGTTACGTTACAGTGCGTTCCGGTAAAACCCTTCCCGCATCGACAGTTAAATCCTCGGTTAGTATCGGGAGATGTGAATATAATAGACGATGTCGATACGATGTTTGTAGTTTGATAGATATAAACGATATTACTGCATTCTCCCGAATTATCGCACGGATTCGCGCTACACGGATCGTAATCTATATCCGAGATTCTCACTTTCACTTGAGATTCGATATTAAGTTTATTAGTAGTGAATATCGTCCTCAGTTCATTACGGAACACGTATTGACCGTTCTGTTTTTTGACCGCTAATATAATATCGAGATTTCGACCGTTTTGAGTCAAACTGTAAACATAAACAGTTGAAGTTTTCTCGAATAATTCTGACGTGATAAGAACGAATTTACTATAAAACTGTTGTAAGAATATCTCGACTGTAATATCGACTAAACGCAGGATAAATGAGTTATCTAAAGTCGAATTCGATATATCTTGATATTTGATATAAATATCGGAGTAAACTCTGCTATGAACTCCATCAGTTCCGCTGATATTTAAACTGTACAAGTTTTCACCTTTAGGTTGCGAGGCGTGTAGGTTACAGTCGGCCGGCACGTGAAACATCGGGTCTCCCCGTACAACCTGACACACGTATTGACCGGTAGTGTCAGGGTCGCGCGGAGCCACGTTACCGATACGTCCGGTCGGGAACCGGTTCATAAACGTATTCACGACGATATTCAGCGGTCGAGATAGAGATGGATTATCATTTACATCTCGTACGATGACCTCGGTATCGAGAGTCGACGATAATCTCGGATTACCGGCGTCTGAGACGATAATCGGTACGATATATCGAGATACGAGTTCGCGATCGAAACTCACTCGAGATCTCAATATTCCGTCGTTAACTCCGACCGTGAACAGAGCGGAGGAATCAGCGGAGGAATCAGCGGAGGAATCGATACGATACTGATACGGTCCCTGATTCGGGGGTAAATCTCGATCTCGTGTATGACCAATCAGAGATACGATACTCGTACCCGGAGCCTCATTCTCAGTGATATATCCCTCCGGACGAGTCGGAGTGAAATACGGAGCGTTATCGTTAATATCAGTAACGTGAACCCGAACTGTCGTAGATCCAGTCATCGCCGGAGTCCCGGAGTCGACCGCTCCGATCGTTAGATTAAACATCGAATTCACTTCCCGATCCAACTCCGATAGAGTCGTCACCAGTCCCGATATAGAATGAATCTGAAACGCGTTACCGCGGTTACCGCTCAGTATTGTATAAGCGAACTGACTATCCTGCGGGTTTAAATCGGTATCCGTAGCCGTTACTACGGTAACCGATTGTCCGGGTTGTTTATTTTCGGAGACGTAACCGTTATAAATCTGTTGATGGAATCTCGGAGGATCGTTTGAATCGCTTACGATCACTCGTACTTTACACGAATCGGAATCGTTACCGCGGAGCTCTCCTCGATTCTTCGCCATCACGTCGAGAATTATCACCGATGATTTCTCTCGATCCGGTTGCCTAGCGACGGTTATTTCGCCGGTATCTCGTTTTATCTGGAACCCGAACGCGTTACTTTCACCGATCAGGAAATACTGAATAACGCCGTCCTGGCCGGAGTCCCGATCAGTAGCGTAGACTCTACCGACCGTGTGTCCGAGCGGTGCCGATTCACTCAACGCGAACGTGTACTCACTCCTAACGAATCGAGGATAATACTCATTTACTCCGGTGATTCTTACTCTAAGAGTAGTCGTACTCTGCATGTTAGATTTACTCGGGTTTAAAGCGAGTATTTTCACCGTATAATCGCGTTTAGATTCGTAGTCTAGTAGCGCCCCCTGTACGAGGATTACACCCGACGACGGTTGAATGATGAACGTCGATCGCGATGAATCGTCTCCGATTATTGAATACTCGATTTCGGCGTTATTTCCGGAATCCTCGTCGGTCGCTCGTACGGTCGTTACCGTGGTACCCGCGGGTGAATTCTCCGCTATATCTACGCTGTATTGCGTATTGTTGAATACCGGTGGATTATCGTTAACATCCGTTAGAAATATCGTAAATATTTTAAACGCAGATTTCGAGAGAAGACCTCGATCTCTCGCCGATATATTCAAACGATGAACGGGGACCGTATCGTAATCTAAAACCCCGGCGATTTTAACGTCTCCCTGATTCTTATCGATCGTAAACAATCCGAGTCGGTTGCCGCCGACGATGATATAATCTATTAATCCGTTTAATCCGGGATCGTTATCGGTAGCGGAGATTGTTGCGATGATTTGACCGACGGCTGAATTCTCGGGAATCGTTTTCTCGTAGATTCCTCCGACGAATCGAGGTATATATTGATTTATATCGGTGATTTGGAATCGGACGGTAGTTTGCGCCGATTGAACCGGCGTTCCTCGATCGGACGCTTTAACGATCAGATCTAGTTTTTGATTCCGTTGTCCGGACAACGATCGCGACGTGGTGATCCAGCCGGTGTTTTTATCGATATTGAAATAAAGCGATGCCGTTCCGCCTCCCGTTTTATAATATTCAATCTGCGCGTTTATTCCGAAATCCTCGTCGTCCCTGGCGATGATCCTCACGATCCGATCGCCTATTTTCACGTTTTCCGGAACCGCCGTTAAATACTCGTTCTCCGTAAACACCGGTTCGTGGTCGTTAGCGTCTACCGTGTTTATCGTCACGGTAACCTCGCTCGATAACGGAGGCGTACCTTGATCGGTCGCTACGGCGATCAGTGTATATATATTTTGCGGCGACGTTATTCCATTGTTGTGTTTGTATTCGAGGGAACGAGTTGAGAATATTTCGCCAGTTTTCGCGTCTAAACGGAAATCGCTGGTCGATTGTTTAAACGAGTAAAATATGCGTGAATTCGGGCCGCGATCGTCTGCGTCTGTCGCCGTCACATGACCTACTCTCTTACCAGCCGTCTGCTTCTCTTTAAAATCAAACCGATACGAATCAGACGAGAATGATGGTGAATTATCGTTCATATCCGTGACGATTATAATTAAAGTCGTTTGAATTTCGAACGCGTTATCGGTGGCCTTGACCTTCAGTTGATATTCGGATTGTTTCTCGCGGTCTAGTTGCCTGGTAACAGTGACGTTACCGCTAGACGGGTTGATAGTGAATTTATTACCGGGGTTTGTTTGAAATGAATACGACGCTATTGAATTCGGAGGGCTATCCGCGTCCGATGATGTGATCTGAATTACGAATTCACCGATGTTTGAATTCTCCGGTATTTCGGCGCTGTATTGTCGCGTGAATCTCGGTCGACTGTCGTTTTCATCCAATACGTTTATCTGAACTAGAGCCGTAGCGCTCAGTGTCGGGATACCCTGTAATAAACATCATACATCATTCATTATAACTCGTATCAATTACCGGCATTGATCCAGGCAGAGTTTTACAGACTTAGGGGGACAACAATTCTATTGATATTCGTCAGTTATAACCATGGCTTCTCATTGTTATAATGGTGCTTGACAACAAGGTTAAGCATGAACTGTGAGCACAGTTTTATTCAAAGGCACAACAAATACTCAATTTCACTAAAAATTTTTAAAAAGGTAATTTTTCCAATCAAAAAGCCATTTTTATCAATTTACTCTTATAAGAATGTAGTAAGATGTAGAAGTATTTCTTACCTGATCGGTAGCTCTTACAATCAATGTGTATTTATCTTTAGTCTCTCTATCTAACGGAGTAATAGTCTGTATCTGACCGGTATCAGCACCGATAGTAAACCGGTTTAATCCAGCTCCCGTACTTCCCGCTGTCGCTAACGAATACAACAATTTACAATTCACTCCCGAATCTTTATCGGATGCTGTTACCGTGACGATAGGTCTACCGGGAGTTTCGTTCTCCGTCAAACTGACGTTATAAAACAATTGATCGAATTTCGGTGGATTATCGTTTTCATCTTGTATCGCGATGGATATAGATGTCAGCACCGTTCCGGCCGGGTTACGATTATCGGACGCTTTGATCCATAAATCGTAATTATGCGTGATTTCGTAATCGAGTTGCCTAGCGACGATTAATTGTCCGTTACGCGAGCCGATATTAAACGATGGTCCGATGTTGCCGCCGACGATCGTGTAGGTGATAGGTAACCCCAGCGGCGAGGTCGCGCGGAGACTCGCTACCTGATAATTAGCCGATACCGATTCGCTGAGACTGAATGTTTTCTGGGTGATTTGAAAAGTCGGTTGATTATTGACAGGTGTTGAGAATGATATCGTCACAGAAGCTTGCATCGTACGTGACTTCAAACCCTACAAATACAACAATATCAACTGTTACTTCACAACTAGAGTCAACGGATCCTGCAGCACCATTCACACTTCACACACACATCAACAAGTAACACCACACATTCAACATTTTATCAGCAAACTTTCAAACACTGATTGTCCACACTTCACTGAAGGAGGGAAGGGGAGGCAGGTTTCAGGCTGAAGGGGGGGCAGGTTCCAGGCTGAGGGGGGAGGGAGGTTCCAGGCTGAAGGGGAGGGAGGTTCCGGGAGGTTCCAGGCTGAAGAAGGGGGCAGGTTCCAGGCTGGGGGAGGGAGGTTTCAGGCTGAGGGGGAGGCAGGTTCCAGGCTGAAGGGGGAGGCAGGTTCCAGGCTGAAGGAGGAGGCAGGTTCCAGGCTGAGGAGGAGGCAGGTTCCAGGCTGAAGGGGGAGGCAGGTTCCAGGCTGGGGTAGGGAGGTTTCAGGCTGAGGGGGAGGCAGGTTCCAGGCTGAAGGGGGAGGCAGGTTCCAGGCTGAAGGGGGAGGCAGGTTCCAGGCTGGGGGAGGGAGGTTTCAGGCTGAGGGGGAGGCAGGTTCCAGGCTGAAGGGGGAGGCAGGTTCCAGGCTGGGGGAGGGAGGTTTCAGGCTGAGGAGGAGGCAGGTTCCAGGCTGAGGAGGAGGCAGGTTTCAGGCTGAAGGGGGGAGGCAGGTTCCAGGCTGAAGGGGGAGGCAGGTTTCAGGCTGAAGGGGGGAGGCAGGTTCCAGGCTGAAGGGGGGAGGCAGGTTCTATAGCTGCCTAGTAGAGCTATGACTTACCCGATCTGAAGCGTGAACCGTGAATTTAAAAACACCCATTGAAGCCGTTATTGTTTGTGTAGCTTTAATAACTCCAGTGTTTGGATCTATAGTGAATTTATCAGTTCCACTTAATGAATACGTGATCTGTCCGTTGATTCCGCTGTCACTGTCTACAGCTGTCACTCCTAATACAAAATCACCTATAATCATACAATAAATAATACAAAAACAATCAATACAAATTCATACATTTCACACAGAGACTGATGAACCCAGATAAACTGATGAGATATTCAATTATTCCTCAATTGAGGATAATTTCATGTTAATCAATATGAAAGTTTTGAGATCGATCTAAATTTCATTCTCACAGAAAACAGTAAACATTGAACTATCATCAATAGTGAGTTATTCATATACTTTATACAAAGCGTCAGGTAGTTGTAACTGAATACCGAGTACATTTAAATTATTCAACAATGAAGGCAAAAATTGAATCTACATAAAAATTAGGTGTAAAATAAAGGTGAAGTATTTTTGAATAGGAATAACTGATCTTTCTAAATGACCCAGTTCTAGATAAAAACAGGTTTTACAACGAAATATAAATCTATTTTATAAAATACACCTGGGCAGCTTTAGTATGCAGTAAGGAGGATCAAGTTTTTAATAAATCCGATTAGTATACAGAGTTTTACATAGAAAGCGTTTGCGCTGAAGGCAATTATCACAACACGACTACAAATAATCAGTATTTTCATATAATTATCTGAACAAACAGGAATTTAAATCGACACGAAAACAAAGCGAAGGCAAAACCCTGGAAAAATATCATTCATTTATTTGTTATATAAGCCCCTCGTTCAAGTGGGAATTATTATTTTTTCAGTTTCACATCGTCACTCACCAGATCTGGTCGGATCCATTACAAATCCGTTATAAACTCTCTGTTCAAACACTGGTCCATTATCATTTACATCCTCAACTAATACTATTACTTTAGCCGAACTGGATTGCGGTGAACTACCGCTGTCTTCTGCTATAACTGTCAGTTCATATTCCGATTTAAACTCTCTGTCTAATTGCGCCGTCGTTACTATTTTACCAGTAGCTGGTTCAACTGTAAACTTATCACCTAAACTATCCTTCAGATGATACCTACAAAATATATAATACATTCATCATTAGGTTTACAGTCTATAAATTGGTATCATCAATCTAGGGTTTATGAGTTTGAATCCATGTTCTTCTCTTGTCTTAATTGTGAAAAAGAAACATAGAACCTGCTACAAATAATGCCCCGAGTGGAGCTTAGCGGGTTTAGGGGAACCTAGTAGTGCTCTAATACTACCCTGGAGTGATGTTCAATGGTTCGAAGGAACCTCAATATTACCGACACACACCCCCCCCCACCCCCCCCCCCCCCCGACCAGAGTGTTTTTACTTTCATACCTTATTTCAGCGTTAACTCCTTCATCTGAATCAGTGGCAGTTACTATAGCTACACTGGTATAAACAGCAGAATTCTCCTGTACGTAACCTGTGTAAACATCTCTCTCAAACTGTGGCTGATGATCATTGACATCTTTTACATAAACAGTTACAGATCCGGAACCCGACAGTCGGATATCATCTATAAATACATAATATTATTCTATCATCAATAACAATTCTTCAGGAACCTGGTTCAACAGTTGTCAGTTAGATCGAAATCTGGAAGAACTTAAAATTCAACTTTAAATTTACAATAAAATCAGATGATTTTCAAATTTTTAACTTTAGATTCAATTCGAACCCAAAACTGTGGAATTCAGAGCTGGAAATCAGGCGTAATAAACTTATAATTCAATCATTCATAAATTCAGGGCTTTGAAAAGTGGTTGAATTGATGTTATGTAAGAAACCACTTTATACATTAGAGTGTGATGTGTATATTTGATAAACAACTGTTTATTATTGACTCAATGTCTGACGGTCAGTCGGGGGCCGGTCAGTCGGGTGCCGGTCAGTCGGGACCCGGTGGTCGCCACTTTAATGTTCACAATTTATCTAGAAATGTTACATAAAATAAATATGAGATATTGAAATTGTACACAAGACATTATCAAATCAAACATGACTGATATCTCAGTCTGTAGATCTCATATTAAGATCTCTTATATCGAGATCTAGTGCGATATTTGTTGCTATCCAATGAACTGAAAAACATGGTAGAATTTATTAGAAAATTAAATAATTTTTCATGAGCGAAATTTGATAATGAAATAAAATACATGTACTGGAGGGTGTAGGAGTATCTGGTGTATCTATTGTTTGGAGTATCTGGTGTATCTATTGTTTGGAGTATCTGGGAAAATAAAAACTCGCTGAACATGTGTCCAATCAATATAGAATCAAATTACTAGAATCAACTGCAACATTTCTCTTTATTTTATAATCCCAGCAGCTGCTCCACAGTCAGTCGAACTGATATCACAGACTGGACTCTTGAATGAAGAATCTCGGAGTGAAATTTGAAACTGTTGTTTTTTGTAATGAGTTTAAAGTGTGTGAAATTAAACAGATTTTCAATGATCAAATTTCATCTATCATCTACTAACAGCTGATGCGTAAGTTTATCAGCCACAATGCAACAAGTTGAAGTTTATTTTACTGGTGTTTCGATGATCAGATTGCTAGCTAGATACGTACAGGTCGGGAACCAGGATTATTCTACTTTCTTATCTAAGAAGTATGAAGGGTCTGGCTCGGGTGACTTTGGGCCATAAAGGGCCCAGCCTGGGCGACTTTGGGCCATGTAGGGTCCAGCCTGGGTGACACTGGGTCACACTGAGCCACAAAGGGTCCAGCCTGAGCCACACTGAGCCATGAAGGGCCCGGCCTGGGGCGACACTGTGGTTGTTGCGCAATATATGAATTTTATATAACTTTAATCTAATTGCCCTAGTTGTTAATTGTAAATGTGAGGAATGTGTTTAAGAAGCGGCTGGTGACCGTTAATGGGGAAATACAATTAAACGAGGGAATACAGGGCGGATTATAGGGAAATCATTAACCGGAACCGGGTGTCACCAGTAACAACTAAACACCTTTCAATACCGGTTTATAATCCATTTATACGTGATTCACTGATTTATAAATAATACTCCTTAGTCCATTATTGAATATAATGAGAGAATATTTCAATATTTCTATAAGATCAGACAAGTCACAAAGTTTAACACAGTTGAGAAAAATACTAAAGAATAGTTTAGAAATATACAAAATCCTGCATGTTTAGATATTGATAAATTAAGAGTTTGATTGAACTCAAACAGTTACGATTGTGATGAGAACATTTACACCGAAGAATATCGATATTTTAGTGTAAATGAAACAATTTGAGTTTGTGTTTTAAAGATTAAGGTGTTGAAATCTATGCACGTTGAGAAAAGAGCCTAAAAATGTTCCTTGAGCTAACTGTAGTTTATTCAACCTTTCCACTGTATCCTAATAGGATAAAGTCAAAACATTGAATGCACTATTAGAATAGTCATAACATTGAATAAACTACCGTATTAGCTGAAAGAAACATTTCAGATTCTGTTCTTTCATTTTTTGTGTGAGGGAATTCTCCAATGAGGAATTGTAATGTAATATGTTAGTGAGGAGTGGTAACCGATGCTATGGACATTTAAACCGATGTAATTGAGGCTAGAGTAACTTACTTCCGGAGTCGTAAGCTACGACCGCTAACTGATAAACCGATTGTTTCTCACGATCCAGAGTTTTAGTCGCCGATATTTCACCGGTGTCTTCATTAATAGTGAATATACCCCTCGCACCGCTGCGTATCGAATAAACGATCCGATTGTTAGCCGTAGAATCATCGTCTCTAGCGGTAACGGTTAATACGTGAACCGGTAAACTGTAAACATTCTCTCGAATGAATCCGATATACGGAGAATGTTGAAATATCGGAGCGAAATCGTTCACATCTAGAACCGAGATAGTTACAGTAGCGGTATCGGAACGTGTTACTATCCCGCTATCCTCAGCCTGTACGTAAAGAGTGTAATCGCGATTACGCTCGTAATCTAATTTACGATTCACCGTTAGAATTCCCGTTTTTTCTCCGACGATGAAATCCTGATTATCGTCGCCGTTGACGATGTAGTATCTGATAGCTGCGTTTAGACCGATGTCTTTATCGGTGGCTCGTACTTTAATTAGTTGAAACCCGATATCTACATCCTCGCTCACCGGTATCGAGTACTGTTTACGAGTAAACTCAGGTGAGTTATCATTCTCATCCTCGACCCAAACGTGTAAACTCATATCCGTCTGCCGCGTCGGTTGACCTTTATCTCGAGCTCGTAATACGATCGTATAATTCAAGGTCGTTTCTCGGTCTAATTTACCGATAACTCGTAACTTTCCGTCGAACGCGTTAATCGTAAATAAACCGTCGCCGGGAGACGCAACAATCGAATACTCCACGTAACCGTTAGTACCCGCATCGTCGTCAACGGCAACCGCCGTATACGCTACCGTGTTAGGACTGGTATTCTCCGGTATCCGGGCAACCGTCGCCGAGGTGAACACAGGCGCGCAATCGTTAACGTCTAATAGACGAATCGTTACCTAGCAACAAACAATAATCAGAATATTAGAATCAAATTTGTGTAAATGAGTCGGTTTAAATTAATGAGATAGAGTTTGTTACCTGAGCCGTACTAGAGAATCTATTATTAGTATCAGTCGACTGATCTAATGCTTTCACTACTAGATTATAAACACTAGTCATTTCTCTATCTAAAACTCGAGCCGAGCAGATTGTACCATTTCTGGATCCGATCGTAAAATATCCATCGATGTCTCCTGATATTATACTATAAACTATCTCTCCATTCTTACCTACAAATATATAATACAGATTAGTGAGTAGTCTCATGAGTGGGGGGGAGGGGGAGGAGGAGAGGGGGAGTCTCATGGGGAGTACGGGGGGGGGGGGGATGGAATATAGATTATCAGTACTGTAGTTTACAATGTATTAAATATAAATTGCTCATACAAATATATCACTGAAGTATAAGTGTCTCCTCGAACACATACACTGTCTGTCAATACAGTACTTCAAACACTCTCTCCTCTCTCTTCAAACACTCTCTCCTCTCTCTTCAAACACTCTCTCCTCTCTCTCCAAACACTCTCTCCTCTCTCTTCAAACACTCTCTCCTCTCTCTTCAAACACTCTCTCCTCTCTCTTCAAACACTCTCTCCTCTCTCTTCAAACACTCTCTCCTCTCTCTTCAAACACTCTCTCCTCTCTCTTCAAACACTCTCTCCTCTCTCTTCAAACACTCTCTCCTCTCTCTTCAAACACTCTCTCCTCTCTCTTCAAACACTCTCTCCTCTCTCTTCAAACACTCTCTCCTCTCTCTTCAAACACTCTCTCCTCTCTCTTCAAACACTCTCTCCTCTCTCTTCAAACACTCTCTCCTCTCTCTTCAAACACTCTCTCCTCTCTCTCCAAACACTCTCTCCTCTCTCTTCAAACACTCTCTCCTCTCTCTTCAAACACTCTCTCCTCTCTCTTCAAACACTCTCTCCTCTCTCTTCAAACACTCTCTCCTCTCTCTTCAAACACTCTCTCCTCTCTCTTCAAACACTCTCTCCTCTCTCTTCAAACACTCTCTCCTCTCTCTTCAAACACTCTCTCCTCTCTCTTCAAACACTCTCTCCTCTCTCTTCAAACACTCTCTCCTCTCTCTTCAAACACTCTCTCCTCTCTCTTCAAACACTCTCTCCTCTCTCTTCAAACACTCTCTCCTCTCTCTCCTCTATTGGGGCTTTATTATTTTGTTTGATGTGTTTTTCTGATTTTTTCATTATGAATATGTTATGTACAAGTTGAGTAATTGGGGGGGGGGATAAATTCATCAGTTAATTCTCAATATTTTCTGAGAAGCCAACAGGAGATTCATTGGATTAAACTACTTCATAATTCATCTCTTTATAAACAGAAGATGATAGCAGGCGAAGGGGGAGGGGGGTTGAGGGGGAGGGGGGTTGAGGGGGAGTATTGTCATTGAATAGAGTTACCTCACCACACCTGACTGGTCACCACTGACCATTGCACAAACCTTCAAACCCTATCAGTCACTAGAGCTCAGTGGTCTAGAGGTTAGGACAGTGGACTGACAAGTAAGAGACCCCGGTTCAAATCCCAGTTGGGACTGGAGCTAGGGTTAATGACCTAGGGTTAGCAGAGCTGTGCTGGCTTGATTGGGCCCATTTTGGTAAATTTGGTCATTTGGTATTTTCCAATAAAACACCTCACTGGAGGGATCATTTTTTTTAGAACTGTCTTTCTTTGGGTATAAAAGAGCAGCGTCCCTGTGTTATGAGCCTCTATGTCTTTGTCTTATTATTGCATTGAATTTATGTAAGATATAAATAATGTTGCACCTGGATGTGAAATATTTTCTCTTTTATTCAACCCAATTATTGATTGCTTCAGGCTGTGTTTATATTGAATTAATCAACCATTGAATTCAGTCTCATTTCACAGTCATTTTCAGCTTCATCAAAACAGTGTCTTATACAATATTACATCATTTAGAGTCATATTAGATCGATATCAGGTGTTCCACCCCCTCCCCCTCAACCCTGGATCCCTAGCAGCTAAAATTACACCCCAATCCCTTCTATTCAGCCTCACAGAATACTCATCAATTCTACCTCACAACCTTGAATAGAATCATTGTAAACCTAGTAAAATATAAATAGATCATGATCAGCCCCCCTCCCCCTCTAAACCCCCATTTAGGAGTCTGATCTAATAGGTCCTCATCAACAATACATAGCCCTAAATTATGAAGTGTGGAATGGTGCTCAACTGGCTGACAAAATGCTATTCAACTTTCATTTAAATTCAACACAGATATTTATGAAGTGTTGTTTGTAGAGGTGTATGCAATGTCAAGTGAACACGTGTCGCTCTCTGCTGTATAGTGTCAGGGGTAGGCGACCAGTCTAGTTACTCCGTATCGTCCCGACGCTGGGTATTCTAGTGTCGTGACTGTCAGGGGTAGGCGACCAGTCTAGTTACTCCGTAACGTCCTGACGCTGGGTATTCTAGTGTCGTGACTGTCAGGGGTAGGCGACCAGTCTAGTTACTCCGTATCGTCCTGACGCTGGGTATTCTAGTGTCATGACGACACAGTAAAGGGCGCTATTACGGGTATTCCGGTGACTATAGTGTCTCCGTAATCCGCTAGAGGGCTCTGAATCAGTGTCCATAGGTGATTATAGTGTCGCGATGATACACTAGAGGGCTCTGAAGGGTATCACGATGTCCTGCACACGTGGCTATTCTACCATTATAGTGAATGTGCGAGTCAGTAGAGGGCTCTGATGGACATCCTCTCAGTGACTAGTAGTAAAAGACCTCTCGGAGTGGTCAAGCGGTCAGCTGGTGACAAACACACAAACTCATTTGCATATGATTTATTCTGCACAGTAGAATGAATGGATTTACAATTAATAGGATTGACTTCTGTGAAACATACAGTATTATATAATGCATACATACACACAGTGTTATTACACCAATAAAACACAGTACATTAAACAGTTCCAAGAATATTTCTATTTCATGTGTTTATCGGGTATTTCCTTTTACTCATTTCTAGTTAATAACTTCAAAATAAACCTTCGGCCAAAATCATTGTCAATACCATATTAGGAATGAGTAGATTTTTACTATTATCGATATATGAATTATCTTTGTTTTACAAAAACAATTGGTCTCTGATCAGTCTTAGTAGCCGCGGTTACAAAACCAACTGACTTAATTATAACCTGTTTAACTGTGGAGTAATTATATATAAATACTTAACACCCACACTTAATCTATGATGATAATAGTAATTTACACAGTTAGAAGGTATCCCAGTATGGGGTAATGCTAGGAGGGTATCCCGGTATGGGGTAGGGTAACCCGGTATGGGGTAGGGTAACCCGGTATGGGGTAGGGTAACCCGGTATGGTAGTGTATCCCGGTATGGGGTAGGGTAACCCGGTATGGGGTAGGGGTCTATTGACTGTCTACTGTCTGATCAGCTAATCACTCAGGAGGAGTCAATGACTCAAGAGTCTATCGCGAGTCATTTTCCCATCGAACTGACAGGAGTTTTCTAAATATTAGATAATTGGACATTGAGTCAAACACTGAGTTCCACACAGATATTTCTCTCAAATCTCAAATCCTAACATATCATCAGTGAATATGGAACTGGGTCCAGAGCACTTCAACTGTTATAAGCACCAGAGTTCAACATCGGTTCACAACAGACATACACAAAACAGGTTTACATTGAGATGATTGCTGCTCGTGGACCCAATTCCTTATTTGACTAGATATAACTTCATTTCTAATGTTAACCCTGAGGCCAGTTGTAGTCATGGCTTAGATTTGAAACCAGTCTAAGGCCATCTTCATTCTATAGCTTAACTAACAACTTAAGACCAGTATTAAGACTTTTCTTAAGACTTAAGTCACAACTGGACAAATGTACATTTTTAATCTGATGACCGAGAACTACGGAGTCCTAAGCCTGTAAATAGTGTAAACTAACGGACACACATAGGTACGTACCGGAATCGATATCGGTAGCTTTAACCGTCAGTAAACTGGTTCCGATAGGAATATCTTCTTTAACTTGATTACTGTAGGATAACGGATCAAACACTGGAGTATTATCATTCACATCTATAACATTCATATACACAGTAACCGTGCTACTCTTTATAGGGTTACCGCTATCTTCTGCCTTCACTGTCAATACGTAATGCTGCACCTACAAAACACAACATCATTCTTTAAGATTTCATTTGGAGCCAAAGATCTAAGAGTTTTTCATCGACGAGGAGAGGGCTCAGAAATGTGTATCAAGGAGTTGTAAGTCATCTTCTTGATTTAATTACAATCAGCAATTTTCAGTTTAAAATGTTTTAAAGGAGGATATTTCAAACTTTTTTCATGAAATAGAACCCTTGAGAGTGGAGGGGAGTACATTACTTTTACCTGTTCGAAATCTAAAGCACCGTTGACAATGATCGTTCCTTTATTGCGATCTATAGAGAATATATTACTGCCCCACTTCGTCATCCAGCTGTACGATACAACTCCGTTTAAACCTTCGTCGTCGTCGTTAGCGACCACTGCCGCTATTGTTGTACCGACGGGTGTATTCTCCGAGACGTCGAATGAGTAGATATGTTTAGTGAACGCGGGTGGATTATCGTTGATATCTGTGATGGCTACGTTAACGGTAGCCGTAGATTGATGAGATCCGTCTGTCGCTTCGACCGTTAGATTATACGTTGACTGAGATTCTCGATCTAAACCTGATGCAGTCGTTATAACTCCTGAAATAAATAAACAACATCGTTGAATTAATACTCTCAAAACGGTAGTTACTCTATATCCAGTTCTACACAAAGAGTTAACATATCAACTGTAACTGACAACTGTGCAACTGGATTTAGATGATGATTGGAGAAGTAAAGTATTCCGCTTTATTTTCTAATCCGCTTAAAAACTTCTGACTTGAAAAAAACTTGTTATGCTCCGTAAATCATGTTAAAGCGTTTAATCGGTGAATCTGATGTTTTGTCGCCGGTTTTTATTGTACATATTTCTGTATTGTAACGAAATGTGAGGTTTATTTTGTAAAACAACTCGTTTTTATCATTTAAATTTTCTGTGAAATAACAAGTTCAATATCAATCAGTCTAGTTTTTATTGCCGCAGGTATTTGGGTCACAAATCTATTCAACGATATTCAGAGGTTCTGGTATGATGTTTTACTGTAAGCTATAAACACAAGTTATGCTTGAAACTACGGGGCTATATGAGTGATATGGGTCTGTGGGGCTGATGGTGGGGCTATTACGGAACTGTGGGGCTGATTGTGGGGCTATTACGGAACTGTGGGGCTGATGGTGAGGCTATTATGGAACTGTGGGGCTGATGGTGGGGCTATTACGGAACTGTGGGGCTGATGGTGGGGCGAGGAATACTAACCATTGAATTGATTAATAGTAAATCTGCCATCGTTTCCGGATAAAATTGAGTAAGTCACTTTCTGAAGTTGATCGGCGTCTGCAGCTGAAACTATAGAAACCGTCTGCCCGACGAGTGCATCTTCTGCTATCTGTGAACTATAGGTGGCGGGATTGAATCTCGGAACGCTGTCATTCTCATCTAATAATGTTATAGATACCTACAATATACATCATATTAATGTTACATTTTACTGTTACACTCAGTTCAATCATCAGTTGGAAACTGGAGTCTTTAAACATCTCTATCTTTGAGTCCAATTTTCTATTTATAAATCAATTTACTAAAAGTGTAAGTTTGTTATTTTGATCAACATGATCAACATAAAGATCAGCAAGTTTCATTGATAAAAGACTTTAAATTGTGTCAATGTTTAGTATTTAAGGCTATCTCTCTTATTTAGGGGATGAAATTGATTAACTTTACAAAAAGTGTTGAAGCAATTTTCCAACCATTCTTAGACTTTAGACATATAATGATCAAATTTCCTGGATCGGAATCAGATAGCAACATTGAACTGTATAATATCACACATCACACCAAGCTCACATAGTTAATCACATATCATCAATCATTCATAGACCAGTCAGAAAAATATTTTCATTTCAGATGATCTAGGATTAATTGCTACAGGCTTCGATCATTACTCAATAATTGATTAATCACATATACAGAGTGAAACAAGTCTAGATGAGCCGCCTCCCCCTCACACACTCCCCAGGGGGAGGGAGGGGGTTGTGGCTATATAAGGCTATAATTGAATTCTATTGTTGGACATTGCGTGACATTTCAGACAAAAAAAATATCCGACTCGAAGAAATCTTTACTTAAAAGCTTAAATTCATTGACTCGCCAGGGGTGGTTTTCACACATGAAACGCTGCGTGGAATTCATGTATGATTCAGAGTATATAATAATAATAATCTCTGACTTTATTAGAATATTTCAAGTCACCAGATGTTTTTAACTTAAAGGGTTTATGATAAAGGGTTAGTGATTATTAAGGGGTCTAGAATTCTGTACACAGTGGTAAACCATTAACAACCGCCCCGTCCCCGGTTTATTTGATAACACTTTTCATTGTTATCGGTGTCAATATTAAACTATTGTAATTGTTATATTTAGTCTTGTTTGAATCTAGCGCCCGCCATTGAGCCATGTAGAATAGTAGCCGTATCTATAGTTATAATATTAGTGAGGGGCGTGGCAGGGCTTCCTATCGGCAGTATCTCAGTGTCACTAGATTTATTAGGGTCATGCTTTAAAATTGAAACTAAACTATCCCGACAGGATACAAGAAATTTCTGATTTAACCATTAGAAGATATTTAATCATATTCGAAACCATTAGAAAGTTAAATCCAAAGCTAACTTGGATACCACCAAACTCTGACGCGACAGTATGCGTACTAATTATACTATGTGTTTAAAACTCGTTAAGGTGTGGTCAAATTTTGTAAGTAATAAACTGTTTGAATTCAGTCATGCCGATCACTCAGTGAACTATGCTTACATTTCCAGATCAACAGTACTGCTGCGTATAACATACCCTGGCATGCGAGGTTTATTGTCTATGTTTAAGCAGTGTTCATATATTCAGTGAAGAATGAATTCTATTCAGAATAAATAATGAAAGAGTTTAGGACTGATTTTCAACGCTTCACGTACATGAAACACTAGTACACCACACACGTATATAATACACTAACCTAATCTAAACCAACCCTGTTTCATACAGCTAAATTAATTATGAATTTTAATTTGCATCGAAAACAAGCAATAAATCGTAATTCTTTAAAAAAGAATGCTGAAATCCAAAATACCATGTTTATTGTTAATCGTTGATTTTACAAATGTAATTTCCAATGTTTTAAATTTATAGCAGGTTTTGGATGCCTGGGTCAGTGCGGGGGGGGGGCAGGTTTTGGATGCCTGGGTCAGTGCGGGGGGGCAGGTTTTGGATGCCTGGGTCAGTGCAGGGGTTAGGTTTTGGATGCCTGGGTCAGTGCGGGGGGGCAGGTTTTGGATGCCTGGGTCAGTGCGGGGGTTAGGGGGGGCTACTCTCTTACTAATCGTGATTCTATTTCTATGAAATCAAGGTTCTACGCAGTGAAAATTCTCTCTTTTTATGACCTGCACTTTTGTGGTTTGACAAAAAATGTCAGCGGTATTTATAATCAGTCTACCCCAGAGAGACTGACGAGGGAGAGAGAGAGAGTTGTGAATGTTATTTGACCTGTCAGTAAAATCAATATCAGAAACATTCAGAGTTTCTAAGACTGAATCCAATGACAGGATATTTAACCAACTTGAATCAGTGTGAACAAGTTTATTCCGAGAACAAAAAATAGAATTGTGAAGGAGTAAAAAGGAGTGTGTTATTGAGACTAGAGTGAGTGAGTGTCAGTCAAGTGTCTTCAACTGTCCGCAGAAACAATAGAATATAGAGTTTAGAGGGACACTGAAATTCCTTTACATTATTATCATCTATAACTAGCTGATCTATGCAGTTACCCCTAGAACCCTAGACTACTTTAAAACCCTTTAACAATCATCTAAAACCCATCATTTCTCTATAAAACTTATTCTAACCAAAGAAGAGAAAGTTTCAGTAGTAAACTAGACCTGAATAATGAATAAATACAAACAGACAGACATTAGTCCGGTCCGGTAGTCCGAGGTAGTCCGGTAGTACTCACCTGTGTATGACTGATTTTAGGAGATGTTGATGTTTTATCCACGGCGTATACCGTGACATCGAACTGTTGAATTCCTTTCTCTCTATCGAGTATTTCACAGTTACTGACGACTCCTGTATTTAAATCTATCTGGAAATATCTGGCTGTATTTATACCGTTAGATTTCACATCGGTTACGTAATACTCAACTCGGGTATTCCCCGCAGCGGCGTTACCCGGGTAACTAGCGCTTACTGTTACAATCGCCGTGGATACCGGTTGATTCTCGGTGATTGAACCGGTATAAGTGGTCCGAGAGAACGTTGGTCCGTTCTCGGTCGGACCGGTAGCGATTAGAGTTATAGACGATTGAGTCGATCGTTGATCGGCGCCACCTTTATCTAACGCTTTCACCGTTAAATCGTAGGTTAATAAAGCCGGGTTCCAGTTATTAGCGAGGATTAAGTTTCCGTTATTCTGGTCGACGGTTAGTCCGGTGCCCTGTACGAGCTCGTAGTAAACGGTCCCGGCTGATCCGGAGTCCGCGTCCACCGCTGTAACTGTCATTACTGTTGCTCCGGCTGCCGCGGTTACCGATACAATCGCTGAATTCATCGATACAAACTGCGGTGAATTATCGTTACGATCTAAGATTATAATATTGACGATTTTCTCAGTAGTTTTTCTCAGATCGGTCGACTGATCGGTCGCGGCGACCGTTATTCTATAATTATCGACCAGTTCTCGGTCGATGTTTCCGTTCGTACTGATCCAACCTGTAATCGGGTCGATTTTAAACTGCGTTCCGCTCGGATCCTGACGACTGATCGAGTATACGATCTGTCCGTTTAATCCGGAATCAGCGTCCGTCGCTGACACTCTTACTACAGGAGTATTCATACTAACGCCCTCTATAATCTGTCTAACGCTAGACTCCGGTGTAAATACCGGTGAATTATCATTATAATCTACGATCTCCACGGTGAACGTAACGCTCGACGTTAATCTCTGATTACCGAAATCCGTAGCCGTTACTCCTAGAGTATATCTATTAATAGTCTCGTAGTCGACGGTTTTAGCCAGGTATATTCTACCGGTGTTCGAATCGATATTAAACGAATCTCCGTGGTTACCGGTTGCTATGCGATATGTAATAAGAGCGTTGTTACCGAGGTCGCGATCGGTCGCTGAAACTCGTCCGATTAATTCTCCGGCTAGAGTCATCTCGGATACCGTCGCCGTACGAGGAATAGACATTACAAAACTAGGAGCGTTATCGTTGCTATCCAACACGGTGATCTCCACGGTAACCAGCGTCGTTAACGGGTTCGTCGTCGCCGCGTCGCTCGCCATGACGACCAGTTTATACGAATCGACCGATTCCCGATTCAGTTTCTTCGCTAAACGAATCTGTCCGGTTCCTGATTCTATTTTAAACTCGCCGGACTCGTTTCCGGATTCGATCGTGTAATATACGTAACTATTATCGGCCTCATCGAGGTCTGTTGCGGTTACCCTGACGACCTGACTGTTAACCGATGAATCCTCGTATAAAGATGCCTCGTAACGATTCTTACCGAATACAGGACGATTATCATTCATATCACCGATATAAACACGAACATCAACCTCAGTCCGTAACCGTGAAATACCGTTATCCGTCGCCAGTACCTTAATCATCACGTAATCGAGTCCGGACTCTCGGAATAATCCTTCACGATCGAACACGTGATCGCTGAGAATCTCTCCGTTAAACTGATCAACCGTAAATAAACTACCGCGACCTTTAATAGAATACGTGATTTCAGCATTCCTGCCGATGTCCCGATCAGTAGCGTGTACGGTCCCGACCGCGGTCCCGATAGCCGCATTCTCCGATAGTTTAAACGTATATGTCGTATTTGTAAACTGCGGTGGATTATCGTTAGAATCGATGATATAAATCGTAACGCCGACGTCCGAACTACGAGACGGTTCACCTTCATCTCGAGCTTTCACTTCGATCTCGTATTTATCACGAGATTCTCGATCTAAAGCGTGAGCGATATACAGAACACCGTCGGGGAATATACCGAATTTATCGTCGTCGTTGCCCTTAGTGATAGAGTATAAAACTCGTGCATTGTTGCCGGTATCTCTATCGGTAGCGGTAATTGAGAAGAATCGTGAGTTAACCCGTAAAGATTCGCTCAGCGATAATTCATAACTCGATTGAGTAAACGTTGGTGTATGATCATTCACGTCGTCAACGGTTACCGATAGATGCATCGTCGATGATTGTTGAGGAGTGCCGGAGTCCGTAGCAGTGATAACCAACCTGAACTGTTTACGGTCTGTTTCTCGTAGAGGTTTAGCTAAATGAACGGCTCCGTTTTGAGGTGAGATGTTGAAGATATTATCGGGATCGTTTTTAAGAGTGTAAGTGATCTGAGAGTTCGTTCCCGCGTCTATATCCGTTGCCCGGGCGACGTATATCTCTTGTCCGATCGGCCAGTTCTCGACGGCCCTAGCAACAGCGTTTAAACTCGGGAATCGTGGTTCGTTATCGTTCTTATCTGTTATCGTTACCTCGACAACCGTTTCCGTGAATTTGACGGTTCCCGTGGCGACGACTGTTAGACGGTACGACTCTCGCGATTCTCGGTCGATTTTATCGCGAGTCGTGATCGCCCCGGTAACCGGGTCAATAATAAACACTCCGTACGGGTCTCCGGCTGATATTACGTAACGAATACTAGCGCCTCCTAGTGGACTAGTAGCTCGTACGGTACCGACGTTACGTCCGATTGTTGGGTTGTCGTAATCGCTGTCCTCGACGATAGTAAACCGGTAACCGTTGAGTTGTGAGAATACCGGAGCAGACGTCGAGTCGGATACAGAGTAAACTCTTATATTAACTACAGCATCGATCTCATTTACTCTTACTCCTGTACTATCGCTAGCTCTTACTCTTAGAGTAAATACTGATTTATCAGATTTAATCAGTATTGTTGTAGTAGTTACAAGTCCAGTCCGGGAATCGATCCGGAATTTCCCATCCGCTCCGTTGATTATTGCGTAACTAACCTGTGCGTAGTTACCGCTATCTCTATCGGTGGCGGCAACTCGTACGACCTCACTTCCCGCAGCCTGTCTCTCTAACGCGTTCCCGTAATAATTCACCGGGTAAAATATCGGTAGATTATCGTTTATATCGGTGACTGTTAAATAAACGGTTGCCGACGACGATAGAGGAGGAGTACCGCTATCTTCGGCTTTAATCCGGATTATATAAAACGGGATTAACTCTCGATCCAATACGATTAAAGTTCTCAATTCACCGTTATTTGTATCGATGGTGAATGTATCGGGATAATCTCTGAGTGTATCGGGATCGATGATGTATCGTACTGTACCGTTACTACCCGAGTCATCGTCGCGAGCCGTTAGTTTCATTACGAGCGTCGACCTCGGAGCGCCCTCTGTCAACAACACGTGGAATGAATCATTTTTAAACATCGGTATCTGATCGTTGTCGTCGGTGATCGTAACAATGAGTTTAGTGTAAGATCTCGATGGAATCGAACCGCTGTCTTGAGCCGAGATATTTAATGCTAACGTCGCGAGTATTTCACGATCGAGTAGTTTACGGGTTGTGATTAGTCCCGTGTAGTGATCTATATTCAACCATCCGGCCTCGTTTCCCGATACAATAGAGTACCACAGTTGAGCGTTGATACCGGTATCGTCATCGGTCGCCGTCACGCTCACTACATACGTTCCTATCGGTACCAGTTCACCGAGGGTCGCTGTATAATGAGACTGTAAGAAAACCGGAACGTGATCGTTGACGTCGTTGACCTTGATAATGAGGAACGAGGTCGAACTAAGGGCGGGGATTCCCCGATCTACGGCTTGTACCGTCAGGTTATACGTATTAACCCTCTCCCGGTCGAGAGTACCGTTCACTTTTATCTGTCCGAATCTCGAACCGTCCGTATCTAACCGGAACGCGTTACCGCGGTTACCGCCGATAATGGACACCGTTGATCTAGCGTTGATACCCTCGTCCTGGTCGTTAACGGTAACGAACGCGACGACGTAGCTGATATTTACGTTCTCGTCTACGCTGGCGTACGGTAGGTTGTGAGGGTAACGGAATTCGATCGCCGGAGCGTGATCATTCTCATCCTCTATCTCTACGTGTAAGTACGCTCGACCTTTCTGAGCGGGATTTCCCCGATCCCAAGCCTCTAACGTAACGACGCACGTATTCGGGTCACAGTTTCTAGGATTCACGCATGTTTTACACGATAGTTTACGAAGTGTTTTAACGACTCCTGTGTTTGAATCGATACTGAACTGATCCGTATCAGACTCGTCCGCTATTTTATACCAGATTTCCTGATTGGGTCCAGAATCCGGGTCGGTCGCGTGTACTTTAATAACAGAGGTACCAGCTGGCGCGAGTTCACGGATTTTAGAACTATACTGACTGTGATCGAACGTAGGTGGATTATCGTTGATATCTAAAACGGTAATATTTACGTGAAATGAGCCGTATTTCGGGGGATTCCCCATATCTCTAACGGTTACTGTTAACCGATAAGAATCCGTTATTTCTCGATCGAGTTTTTTAGAGTTCTGTAAATAGAGCAGAGGCTCGGTGAGAGTGGCGTCCAGACCGATTTCAAACATATTGTTGAGGTTACCGGCGGTGATAGCGTAACCGGTAGTTCGTCCGTTATCGCCGCGGTCCGCGTCAGACGCCGTATCGAGGATGACCCGCGTCCCGATCAGCGATTGCTCGGAGAATGTCGCCGATATTTCCGATCTGGGGAAAACCGGGGCGTTGTCATTGACATCGGTGACTTTAATATAAACCTCTATCGGATAAATCGGGTTTGAACTGAGCACGAGTAAATTGATCTGATCGCTAGGCAACGATTCTAAATCGAGCGAGATGTTTGTAGTAATCGTCCCGGTAACCGCATCTATCCGGAATTCATCTGGTTGTTGATTAAAACGATAAGTAAATCCGGGTTTAGTGGGAATCGTTCCGACGATAGTCCCGGGTTTTAATTCCTCAGATATCGTGAAATTTACCCTCTCCTCCGCTGTACGAGCCGACATGAGCCCGCCATCGCCCGCGGGCCCCTGCCCGGCGCCTGGGCCTTGACCCTGAACTGATGTCGACACCAGAAACTGTAGAATTATCAGAAACATGAAATTTTTCGTCCCTTTTAGAATCATATTTGAATTTACCATGATTCTTCAACTGCTGGTTTAAACGCTGCTATCTTAATACTGACATTATCATTTTCATAAACTACCTTCAGTCTGAACGTAAACCATACAGACTACTCTCTTTAATCCGATAGAGTGAAATATTCATCCAATAAACTGCTCTAATCTTGCCAATAATCCAGATTTATCGTTTATTCCTCTTCTGATATATCGTGATGTTACTATCTTCAAATTGAAACGTTTAAATCGCGTTCATCCGCAGCCGACAATCAAGTTTTAATCCAATTTGTAAACTTCCGAACCGACACCGACTTCCATCATCAAACATCAAAACATAGTAACTACTACTGGCGCCGCCTCGTGTCTGTAATTAACATCAAACATGCTCACACACTGGCAACACTTGCACAAACACGACAATTAAACGGTAGTTAATTAACATGACAATTAAGGATAGTAATTAATCCTCGTGTTAATTACCAAACTATTCATGATCTGCTGACACTTGGGTGAAAAACATTACAACCGAATCATGAATGGCAAATTGACCGATCTAAAAACTGTCATCACTCTTGATCACCAAACGTTGACCAAACTACTAATTCTAATTCCTGCTTCGATCATAATGAAATAATCTTACCCAGCATAAACAAGTGTCAATTGACAGTTTTAAGGCGCCCGAGTCAATTCACTGGGTTTCGAGCCCGGGATACACTTTATGGCATTGAAACTGAACTTCACTTGATAATCACTTCTCCAGGTGAAGTTTTTTCACAATGTCTGCGGTTTCATTCAAAAAATGTCCCATTCATGAATCTTCATGAAGCAGAGTAAACAAGAAAACAAAGTTCCCAAAATATAATGGAATTCCTCAAAGGTCTTACGAGTTTTGCGAGTTATTATCAAGATTTCTAACTTGATCGCCATCTATTGGAATTTGGCTGAACCGACTAATAGCTCTTATTTGTCTCACTGACTCTTCCTCAATGTGCTGAAATCACACTCGCCATCTGGTGGAAACTACGTTTATTAATTAGGCCAACACTACGGAAATTGTGTTTATTAACAGGCCAACACTAGGGTTTCTGCGTTTATTAAGCAGGCCAACACCAGGATAACTACGTTTATTCCTAGGCCAACGCTAGGGTTACTACGTTTATTAATCAGGCCAATACTAGGATAACTATGTTTATTGACAGGCCAACACTAGGGTTTCTGCGTTTATTGAGCAGGCCAACACCAGGATAACTACGTTTATTCCTAGGCCAACGCTAGGGTTACTAAGTTTATTAATCAGGCCAATACTAGGATAACTATGTTTATTGACAGGCCAACACTAGGGTTTCTGCGTTTATCAAGCAGGCCAACACTAGGGTTTCTGCGTTTATCAAGCAGGTCAACACGGGTTTCTGCGCTTATTGAAAGGCCAACACTAGGGGAACTACGTTTATTTAAGCAGGCCAACACTAGGGTTACTGCGTTTATTCACAGGCCAAACCTAGGAAAATTGCGTTTATTTGAGCAGGCCAACACTAGGGTTACTGCGTTTATTCATCAGGCCAACACTAGGGTTTTCTAGGTTTATTTATCAGGCCAACACTAGGATATCTGCGTTAATTCAGCAGGCCAACACTAGGGTTACTGCGTTTACTTATCAGGCCAACACAAGGGTTTCTGCGTTTATTCACCAGACCAACAGTGCGTTTGTTTTCGAAAAATGTTTAAATAACGTACACAAAACTTACAGCAACATTTGCCTATTTATTTCTCATTGTTTTCCAAATTTGTTAACAATTGCTCATTTATTTCAGGAAGGCATCTCTATTCAAAACGTAAATACTATGTTAGTACGGTGTGGTAAAGCATCGAATTGAAACCCTCGCATACCAAGGTAAGAATGATAACTCCGCATGCCAGGGTATGAACTATATGTGCCGAACACCAGGGGTCGCAATTTCACAAACGCGATCAATTTTGAAGAAATTAGTTTAAGCGATAGCGGGGGGTCAAGTCTCACAAAAGACTACGTAGATTAATTTCTTCATTATCTCATGATGATCATATCTGTGAAACCGTACCCTTAGTAGGATTTGGTTTATGATGCAGGGTTTCAATCAGGTTTAGAAGCTGTAGTTTCACACACTAAAATAGCGAGTATGGTATTTAATTTAGTTCGAGTCCAGTTTCACTAAGTATGAATTTTAGAGTAAAACTATGTTCAGGAAACTGGGTCCACGTGATCAGTTTCACATAACCGGTACATAGGGTCAACTGCAATTCGTCGAATGGACCCGTGGCTAAATTTCATAACAAACTTCATTTTGATTCAAACTTTTTCCAAAATAAAACATGTTTGAATACAATTGGTTTGTGAAACTGGACCCTTGGCTCAATTTCTTAAAAAACTTAACTTAGAAATAATTTACTCAAAAAGTATTCGTTCAAACTCGAATTGAGTAAAGTAAATTATTTCTATGAAACTGAACCCGTGGGATTTACGTGTTCGACGCACTGAGTGTGTGTGAAACTGCTGGCGTCTGTAATCACAACTAAAACAACACAGAAAATTCATCTTTATTTCAAATAAAACAGTAACATCAGTTCGAACGAAATATCATAGTCTCATAATGAAGAAAACCTGTCGATATTTCAACTTCTTCGTTTCATTGATTGTGAGACTAAAGTCGTACAAAATATGTCCATTTTACAAAATATATCACACAAGTTTACATTACACATTATACATGAGTATCATACATATTTATACAAAACCAGACCAATGAAACCGGGTCCCGAGGTACAAACAATTACAAACTAATGAAACCGGGTCCCGCGGTACAAACAATTACAAACTAATGAAACCGGGTCCCGAGGTACAAACAATTACAAACTAATGAAACCGGGTCCCGAGGTACAAACAATTGCAAACTAATGCAGTTACATCCCAGTAAACATGTCAATGTTATTACAATGTTAATGAAATGTTAAATCCTGATATTGAATTAAAGTTGATTTTTGGGTGTATAAGTAAGTTGTGACAACCAACATTACTACAACATTCATCAATTCGCACATCGATTCAATGTCGACATGGTAACCATCTCCTCATGATGTAGATTCAACATTCATACACCAACATTAAACAAACGTTACTCCGACATCAATACAAAGTATTAAGATTCATATGAACTAAAATTAAAATTTATTGTTGAAAACCTGTAAAAATAAAATCATATAAAAGACATACTGTCTGATTACAATATTGACTGATCACAGAACTATGGGCCAACAATTCAGTGGCTTTCAGTGCTTTTTTTTAGCAAAATCGAACCAGCCGAATCTGGATTTCAGCTTAATCTAGAAATGATTGGCGAGATCAAATGTTTAAAATATTTTGAAATCTTAAATCTCTCTTTTTTACAAGAGATATAAATGCTTCAAATACCATTAGGGCATATTCACAATCTCTGAAATGTAAAGAAACTGCTTTATACATATAGGTCCATTTTTTTGCTTACCAGTCAAGAACAATAACATCCTCTTGGTAACACCCAAACACAATAAATGCATGTAGTCTAGAGGAAAGGCTGATATGCAATTGAACCCTATATCTATCAATGGGGACCTTGCCTTTTGATGTTTGTTATACGCACACTCTCTAAACTTCTCATCAGTTCTTAAATCTTTGATCCGTAAACTATTGAAAACAATTCTGCCTCGGGTATAAGTGCCTTTGGTCTTACATCTTTCACAAGAAAAGTAAGCTGTATGCCCTACTGTACATTTAACGAAAGATCTGGCAGGAGCATCACATATGAATGCCTTAATTACAACGGTTAAATGTTTTTCAGAGTGGATGATGCCAGATTCCTGTAACTGCTGATATTCAATGAGAAAGTCGTTTAGATAGCTATTTACATCATTTGGTTTAGAAATTCCGATCCATAAAGCTATGATAAATGGAACAAAATCCGAGAAGTACGCAAGGATCGGCCAGCATTGTTTCCGGCTAGACTTAAACAATGGTAGTCCATCGACATTAATCACCAAATCGATAGAGTTATTCTCTTGAATAAATTGTGGATTTGCCGCTAGACATTGTATCACACCAGTCTTGATACCAAAATATTTGTAGTGGCCCCCACTTAATTCTGTGGTTTCGATGCACTTAGGCCGTTTGATCAAAGTTCGGCAATCTTTAGGAAGCTCATCAAAACCATGATTTCGCAAAATCTCTAACAATCTATTAAGCGAATACTGCGAACATTTGCTCTCAACTGCCCATGCAGCTAAATCTTGATGCAAGCTGGTATCAGGATCAAAAACATCATCATCATCATTATCATCCACACCATCACTAGAAAGAGGTTCAGTTTCATCATTACCAGATAACACGACATTCTGATCTAACAAATCAGGTTCATTAAACTCTATTTCATGATCAGAGTATTCCTCAGTATCAGAATCAATTGATGATAACTGTAACTCCCCCTCACTATGAGATAATAAGTTCTCAAGCTGTCTGTCAACAAATCGCCAGCGTCTTTGGCGTCCTGAGGCCATTGAATCAGGATTACTGTAAGAAAATTAAGAACAAGAAAGTAAATTCTTTACATTGATTTGATATGATTGATAATCCTATAATAAGGACTGAAAGATCTAATCCCAACGAGAGGGATTATATCTTTCGAGCTTTATTGTATGATTGATTATCATATCTAAGACACTGATAATTGCGTCTAATCAAGGACATATTGACTTCCAGACTGTCAATTTTGCAGAATGGTGTACTTCAGTGTGGCTGTAGACTTAAATCGGGGAAGGTTGGTGTTAATTCACTTCCATACCCCCTAATTCTACAGTTATCAGTGCAAAATTAGTCTGAAACATAAGCCTTGTCTATAGCCTACTAGCGCGTAAACCTGTGTTTGAATGCGGGTTTCCTCGGACCGGGGTTCTGCTTATAATCCGTGTTTGAATGCTGTAGCGTCTACACACGAGATATCTTACACCTCCATTAGAGTGTATAATAATAGACATTGTTTATTTTGATAACGGCATCCCACATACAGTTCACACGCTTCACATGCAAAGCCGTGTTTGAACGCGGGTTCCACCATCTACACACAATAAAATCGCAGAGCTCGGTTCGAACGCGGGTTCAAACCCTTCTTTAATTGCAAGGTTTTCAAAACCCGTCTTTTCGGTAAAATGGCGTGTTTGAAAATAACAAGATTTTATGAAAACTGGGGACGCTGCACGGGCCGCGATTCAAACACTTCAACAACCCTAACTATGTTGCAATGATACGCATAGACGAGAGCATGGTACAAATTATTGATTGTTGGAAATTACTCAACTGCACGAGTGTTTTCATATTCAAAAACATTTAATGCATAAAAAGAATTACAACAAGGATTTTAAATTGTGCAGATATAGTGAAAATTACCCATAAACCTGAAAGAAATCTGGGACTGAGTGACATGGGCAGATAAGGAGTCGCTCTGCATGGGACGATGATGAAATACCGGTAGAACATTACGAAACCACAAAGTTTTAAAACCCAGAATAGGTAAACAAAAATATCGCCGGGATGTTTATGAAGGGGTAACCGGGACAACCAGTAAATGTCTGTGACAAATGAATCCGTCATTGTACCGGCGAATCCAGGACGGTTAGTGTTGGCGCAGCTTTGGACTTCAGGCTTCTAGTAATTTTTTAAGTCAAAGCATGCCCAGAATGAATCATATAGCCTACTCATAACAAACTGAATTGAATAGTAGGCCTACGGTCACGTGCGGGTACACAGCGTGACAATTGTCAATTATTAGGCCTATAATTTTCAGTAGGCCTATAATTTTTGATTCGCGTTTATAATTCAAATTCAATAAAATAGATTTTAATTGATATTGAAAAAATTATCAAAAATTTTGATTTACTTAAACCTTGATAGGCCTAAATCTTACGATGAAATAAAAAAATTCATGTGGGGTTACTAAACACCGGAAACCGCATTACTAGCGCCGCCTTTTTAATTTTGGCGTGGCAAATATAAATAAATCCGCATGGGATGGCATGCACTGCTGAACGGCATAGGCCCTAGAGTTGAGGAAACTCAAAATAGGCTCGAACGTTAATCTCCCAATCATTTATAAAAACTGTGTATTAATATTAATTCTTGAACGCCGGGATGGCGGTGGATTAACTTACTGTCCTTGATGAGCAAGAAACGTCGCTGTTAGACGCCATATTGGATGATCAGCTTATTGCAAGGTGTGGTATAATTCAGATCTCTCAGTTTCACCTCGAAGACGGCATGTTCTAGATGGGTTCGAATCCTGCTTAAGCTTTTCAAAAAAACTACCAGCATGCTATTTTCTAGCAAATATTATACACACAAAATACTCGCACGGTAAAGTAGACACGAAAATAAACAACATAAACTATTTATATGTAGAAAATAAACAAATTTTGAATTACATTGAATCGACATTTAAAAAGCAATGTTTAATCTAGGTTGAATTTTGATCAAAGTGGCAACGGTTGCAAATTGGGACATTGATTCATCATCGTTATCTCAAATATCATAATAAAATATGGAATAAACATTGAAATAGAGCTGGTGTCATGGAATCAACGTTGATATCTCAACATGAACATTGAATCAACATTGATTTCAGGTCGCGTGTTTACTGGGATGGAGTGCGTAAATTATCTCATGCCCTTGATCCATCTCAGAAAGCCCATCATTAGGGTTTTCTCTAATTCCCTCAATTGTGATTAGCTTAGCGAGGCAGAAAACCCATTATCGCTGCTATATTTAATCTAAAATTAAATCAATTAATTTTCACTAAAAAATTAAAACCCACATCACACAAATTTAAAGGGATTTGAAGACACAACATTTATGAGTCTCTGTAGAGACCATCGTCAAGTCTGAAGAAATAACTAAAACAGGGAAAAATAGTGAGGGAAAAACAAGTTAATTGAGAAAAGTAAAGCTAGAGGTTGTTAAGTGTTTAGGTCGAGAGGTTTTGTTATTTTGTGCATAGGCTGTTCTAGTTATTTCTTCATTTACTTTTATTTATCAAGAATCAGAATCAAAATGATAAATCACGCCTTTTAAATTTGCATATAGCAGGGTTTAAATTATATATTCTATGCCCGAGTCAGGCTATTTTTCTATTAGCAAAAATGACACCATAGCTTTGAGAGACGAATCAGGGGATGACTCCATTGTTTTTATGGATATGTGATTACGCAGTCTATGAAACTATCACAAACAGAACAACAGTCACCTGCCCGTGTCGGCCAACACAATATAATACCAGTAATATATTTGACTTTAAACTTTACAATTGCAGATCTCCTAAATAAGTGGCAGCATATCAATCTCCAGGTAGACGGCTGGTCCTTGTCCTTGTCCAATGGCGTCTGCAAATATTACATTGAAAATGTTCGATTGAATAAACAGTCATCAGCAGCAGCAGCAGCAGCAGCAGCCGCAGCAGCAGCAGCAGCAGCCGCAGCCGCAGCCGCAGCCGCAGCCGCAGCAGCAGCCGCACTTCTTTCCGGAGAATCACTCAAGTTTTTTCTTCTCATAATATTACGCTTATAACTCATATTTTCACGTAAATATCAATTTTAGAAGCCAAATCTTCTGATCCATTCAAAATACCTCGCGTAGCCCGAAATGCCGGCAGCAGATAAAAATACGCTACAATATTGTCTGTGTCAGTGTTTAAACTTTCTTATGACATTGTCTGCATGGTGCACGTGGCTGAGGGTAGATTTCAGATCTGCAGCTCAGGATACGACCGGGAATATGACGAACCGAGCTGGAATCTGAGCATCGTATATATTGTATTTTTACAGGTTATTCGTGGAATTCGTATAAAACCACGACTTATAGATAACTCATAAAAATACAACTTACACGTGACTCGTACATCACGTAAGTCGTAGAAAAAGCGGCAGTCAGTCTCGAGGGCTACGACTTATGCGGGGTTGACTGTATTAGAGCACAGTGGAGTGATATAAAACTCACCATTTCTAAACTTGTATCAGATAAGTTCAGTGCCATCTAGCAGGATTTCACTTCCAACAGTCATAATGTCATGAAGTTAAGAGAACTGATGATTTTCTGAGAAAATAAATACATAAATAATTGAACTGTTTTGTAACAAGCGAGAACCAGGTTGAATTGTATAGAGAATATTACTTAGTTTCTTAAAACAGCTTCAGCAACTAGATCACAGCTTCTTGTGAATATTTATAATTTCTCCAGCTCCAATAAGTGTTGGGCGTATTGCATTCTGGAAAGAGAAAATTATGCCAGAAAATGGTTAATGAAATAAATAGAAACTGCAACTTGTTTGTGTTCGATTGACAGAAGACCTACCACGCTAATGAGTAGTTAATCACAATGTGTCGAGTATATGCAGATTTCTGAGGTGTTTGATGGTAGCTTTAGACTGCATCCTCTAGTAAAGACCGATCAAAAACACATCATTTTCTGGACTTGATTTGAAGATCACTACAAATTACTGCAATAAATCGGTATAAAACTCACCACTTCTGACTTGTTTGATTTGTAGAGCGCAATGTTTACTTCAAGTTCAGCTTTATTTTAGACCCTAGAATACAACAGTTGTATAATTTTGATGATTCGAACTTTGACCAGAATAGAAGTGATTGAAAATTCGCCTTCACTGATTAATGTAGCTTCTAATCAGGAAATGAGTTTATAAATGTACAGTCAAACAGAGACTAGAATCTGTAGAGATATTTACCGGTACTGTATTGGTTTTGAGGATCTAAAGCGATGTCCATCTTAAACAAATGTGAAGTGAATTCCCAATGTTTACTGTTCACAGATTCTATCAAGGGTTCCAGTTATTTCAGCTCTTAAATACAAATTTTAGAAATTGTCAGTTAAGTTGTTGAATGAAATAAGAGCAGTTTCAAACCAAATCAAAGACTTACCATTTTCGCCAATGTTTTTAAGCCAGCGGTATTTGAGGTCGACTGCTGTTGGGTACCAAAACCTCCATTGCTCTGTTCACTGAAAATATGTACGGAAAATATTAAGATGTTGATAATTCCAACTAAATGAATTCTAACAATTGAAAACTCACTTCAAACTAAGCCGTGATCTTTGTGTGGTTGAATCCTGGAAACATAAACAGATAGAATAATTTATATAGACCAGTTCTCTAAAAATAACGAATTTCCAAACAGGTTTTACCTGCTGCTGCTGCTGCTGCTACTGCTGCTGTTGCTGCTACTGCTGCTACTGCTGTTGTTGCTGCTGCTGCTGCTGCTGCTGATGCTGCTGCTGCTACTGCTGCTGCTGCTGCTGCTGCTGCTGCTGCTGCTGCTGCTGCTGCTGCTGCTGCTGCTGCTACTGCTGCTGCTGCTACTAGTGCTGCTACTGGTGCTGCTGCTGCTACTGGTGCTGCTGCTACTGGTGCTGCAGTATGTATCTCATCCTGTAAATGAGAGTAAAACAATAACAAAGACTGTGAAGAATTCTGTAGAGAAATTCATTACCAGTTTTGTACTTACCTTTAAATGAGCCTGTTTAAATAGTAAATTCTATTGGATTCATTTCATTCTGAAAAGAAAAAGAAACAATAATCAGTGACAATAGAGCAGAATGTAACATCTCAAATTATCAATCAATCAGACAGAAACAGTACAGGATTTCTGTAGATTAAACGTTTGTACTTATTTCATACTGATTGAACAGTTACAGATACATGTAACATTGTGTACAGATACAGAGTACAGATCACTGCATTACTTCATCCTGTGATTGAACAGTGATTTAATGTTCTCTCATCTTCATTAGATTCCCATCCGTCTAACTAAAACATCAGAACATTTTAACTCATCTAACCTCCCGACCCGACCCTCCCGGACCCCTTCCCTCCCGCCCTCCCGGACCCCTTCCCTCCCGCCCACCCTCACCCCTTCCCTCCCACCCCTCCCTCACCCCTTCCCTCCCACCCTCCCGGACCCCTTCCCTCCCACCCTCCCAGACCCCTTCCCTCCCGCCCACCCTCACCCCTTCCCTCCCACCCCTCCCTCACCCCTTCCCTCCCGCCCTCCCGGACCCCTTCCCTTCCGCCCTCCCAGACCCCTGCCCTCCCTCAATGCCCTCCCACCTAGCCCTCCCTCAATGCCCTCCCACCTAGTCCTCCCTCAATGCCCTCCCACCTAGCCCTCCCTCAATGCCCTCCCATCATGCCTCCTCAACTCTCTTGTCTCCTCTTCACACACCACTCATCTGTACAATAACTAAAAAACGATTTGCCATTTTCGACGATCATATCAATTTCATATATAAATTGAAATCCTTAATCAATTGCATCATTGATGGAACTCACAGATACTTTTCTACAATTTTGTAGGCATTCAAATGATTATATGCCTGGGTTGGTCTTGAAAATCACATGACTTGAATTTTAGATGATTTCTTTATCAATTTCATCACATTATTCCTATTATTTCTACTCCCTCTAATAAGTATTCACAATATATCTCAGTTTCACGACAAGTTGCAGCAGTCGTCTGTAAACAGATTTCATTTCATCAAATGATGCGAGTTTGAGTTGTAGAGGTTTCATCTACAAAACATCAAACCAAACCTGAGGAACTTAATGTTGTAAGGGAGGGGGAGGTATACGGAGGGTTCACCCGAACCGAGGAAATAAACCCGAACCAAACCTCCACTCACAAAATGTCGTGAGAAAGGCAAACACAAACCAAGGACAAGAATGATGGCTGAGATCAAAACAATTAATGCTATTTATGTTGCTTCATCAATTCAACATGACGTCACTCTTATTATGAAACCGTTGTGGACTAATGACAGTTAGATGAGATATTTCTACTCTCTACTAAAGGTTTTATATAAGCAAGTTGTTTTATGGAAACTTACTCATAAGATTTATTAATTATTGATTATGATCTGCTGATGTTTACAAAATATATACGTCAAACGGATTATTAATAATCCGTTTGATTGTAAATCTGTTTGTCTTTTCAAGTTAACACTTGAACCCAGTGGAACAAATCAAACTCCAGCCATTTTCCTTCATTTGCCATTTTTCATTTTTACTATTTTCTCTGACTTTTAGCGCATGAGTTGAGGTAGGAATAGACCGCTGCTCGCTCGCTAAGCGTGCAGGACACTAAACCTTCGAATTGCTCTCAGACCCCACTCTTTATATTTCATCTTTTTTTGAGTCGAGGTAGGAATAGACCCCTGCCCGCCCTCTAAGCGTGCAGGACACTAAACCTTCGAATTGCTCTCGGACCCCACTCTTTATATCAGCATTTCATGCTGTTTTATCTTGTTGTTAGAAGCTCACGCGTTCGCTTTATTTTTTTCTTTTCATATGGCTTTTCCTTATTTTGTCATCTCACTAGAACTCTCATCAGTTCTGACTGGGATCAAGTTTAATCTTTTAGAGACAAACAACAAAAGTTTGTGTTAGTTGCACTAGCAGCAGCAGCAGCAGCAGCAGCATCAGCACCAGCAGCATCAGCACCAGCAGCAACACTGATACAGATGAATCTTTCATTAACTACGTCATTAGTTCCACATAAATCATTTCATTCTCAAACACTGAGTCGTGAAGGCAACAGAAATAACTTGTACAACTTTTCATTCAAGGCCCTGTTTTGGTGACCAAAGAGTCAAAGATTGGTCCATGGCCCTGTTTTGGTGACCAAAGAGTCAAAGATTGTTCCATGGCCCTGTTTTGGTGACCAAAGAGTCGAAGATTGGTCCATGGTTCTGGTTTGGTGACCAAAGAGTTAAAGTTTGATCTATGGTTCTGATTTGGTGACCACGCAGGGTAAATATAGCCCACGGCTTTGGTTTGATAACATGAGAATAAATTTGGCTCATGGCCTTCATTAAAGGTTAAGTCAGTTTTATGGCCCTGGTTTGATAAACTAAGTGTAGTTCAGTAACTGTATATAAAGGTTGCACTAGAGATGAATTTTCATACGTGGAGCAGTTTATAATATGAGAAAACATGAGAAATTGAGAGTTGCATATTTTGAGTAGGAGAATTGGACTAATCACTCATCACTAAGTTAAGAATTACATACACACTGAATGTGATAATTCACTAATTTGAGTCTACTGTCAAATAATACATTGATCGAAGTCTAAAAACAATTATAAACTGACAAATTGATCGAGCACTGATAGAATCTTAAATAACTGCGGAGGATGAAATGACTTTCATAAACTGATATGATCGTGAAAAATGGCAAAATACACTAGATATCCCCTATAAATTGTAAAGTTTATTCTCAGCAAATGTGTCCCATCTTTTTAAAAAGGATTTAACTAATTATTAAGGATATCTATGAATAGTGATATACTGTGCCATGAAGGCAAATGAAGAAGTGTCTGAAAATCCATAGTGATTACAAAACATATCACTTATTCTAATAAGTTCTATACTCTTCTTCAAAAAATGAAGAGTAGGTCTCTGTCTAAAAATCTGCAGAAAAAAGAGGAAGCAGCGATGAATGTGACTGCATCTCGACTCTCGTCAACAATTTCGTCCTATACAGTTCTCAGTATTTACAGCCGTTTCTAAAATAGCACAGAAGAAAATACATCTTTCAGCTGGAAATGTATCAGTAAACCGCCAGATATCAACAGTAATTATTACGTATGATTGTTGTTTCATTGAATTGTTCATTAAGTCGTAATTTGGTAGGAGCCAAGGAGCAGTTTGTGATCATTCAACACCTTAATAATGGCCCTAAAAATTGAAACGTCCGAATTCAAAAATCTGGGGGCAATTATCTCATAACGATTGAGAGAAGTGACGGTGGAATTACGTGCGCACTCACCGGGGATCAAACCCGGGTCTCATAGAAATAACAACCAGTAAAATAGAACGAGTCCAATTGGCCAATGCTTATACAGCTTGTCATGCATAACAACTGAAACATGACATGTTGCAGTCACGTGTTTCATAATGATTAATCCTTTCTTAGAATAAATAAAAAGATGGGACACATTTTCTGAAATATCCTGAACTTCAAGACTAAAACAAGCTACGACCAAACCTGTACCTAAACCCTAAAGCCCCACCCTATATCCCTCCCTCCAACGTCCTACCACCACCCCTATATCCCTCCCACCCTCCCTCACCCCATCCCTCCCGCCCTCCCATACTCCTTCCCTCCCACCCTCCTCACCCCTTCCCTCCCACCCGCCCGGACCCCATCCCTCCCGCCCTCCCTCGTCCCATCGATCCCACCCTCCCTCATCCCATCCCTCCCACCCTCCCTCACCCCATCCCTCCCTCTACCCCTTCCCTCCCACCCTCCCTCTACCCCTTCCCTCCCCCCAACCATACCCACCCTCCCCGAACCCCACGGTTAGATGAGTTGAAATGTTCTGATGTTTTAGTTAGACGGATGGGAATCTAATGAAGATGAAAGAACATTAAATCACTGTTCAATCACAGGATGAAGTAATGCAGTGATCTGTACTCTGTATCTGTACACAATGTTACATGTATCTGTAACTGTACAATCAGTATGAAATAAGTACAGCAGTTTAATCTATAGAAATTCTAACTCTTAAGATACACATGATCTGATTGTCACGAAGGAACATGATTGATAACAGTTGTATTATTGACATCAGGAACCAGTTTCATATTGATTAGAAATAACATTTGAGTTGATCACAATTAAGAAAACCTGTAAACCCGCTTACTGAAATAACAATCCCAACCATGAACTGATTATAGCCAAATATTCACCAAAAGAAATTTGAAATGATTGAATAACTGTAACAGGTTTCTGAGATTTCATTTCAAAACATGGTTTATAACAAACAATATAAAACTGGTCCCTTAAAATCAATTCAACAACCGATAAATAAAGAAGATTAATGTAACTTATCTTGAATTTCCACATAGGCTATAGTGATTCCTGATGTCATGCTGAATCCAAGAGTGATTCCCGATGTTCTGTGCTAAATCCAAGAATGATTCCTGAAGTCCTGTGCGAAACCAAAAAAGTCTGATTGTGAAACACTGATTCCTTGTTGTCCTGTGCTGAATCTAAGAGTGATTCTTGTTTTCCTGTGCTGAATCAAAATTCCCGTTGAACATGTTGAAGTGATACCTATAATAGACAAATCTAAGATTGTTTTCTTTCCTTAGAAATAACTGCAGAAATATCAAATCTAAAATTCAAACTTACAAATTAGATTGTTCACTCCAATCTGCAGTTCATTTATTCACGGGGTTTTTCTATCCACAGTTTAGGTTTTGCATCTAGAGTTGAACATGAAATATAAACAAGAAAGTAATGAAGAAATGAACAGTTTAAATATCAGTAGTGTTGGAAGTGCAGCGACTGCAGCAGTGAAAGCCACGCCAATAATTTACTGAATGACGTTTTTTGTCTTTGAATATCACGTTTTCGAAGAAATTAAGTAAATTCGCCGCGGCAATATTTAGAACCTGTCCAAAATTGTATTAGGCCGCAGCAATCAAAAATTGCTTTTAACGCGCGTGAATATTACCTGTTACTGAAACCGATGAAGATCATCATCAATATCATGGACGAATGGAGGCCTGTGTCCGGCAGGTTTGTTTGTGGTGATTAATAATATCGGTTTAGAGGTGAAAGATGAAATATACTTACATTGTTTTCACTGTTTGATGTAATCAGTCAATGGAATCATTTTAGAACAAATTCATTACAACACAGCGAGGTGAAGCCCATCGTGGTCTAGATATATCAGGATGGAATAACGACGATATGCTCGACTGAGCGCCACCATGTGCGCCGCCGTTTGTAGGATGTACCTCTGAAATAATATGATTTCCCACAATATCTGAGATGGAATATTTTTCGCAATTTAAACCAATGTTACAAACACTTACCAAATATTGAAATACTGATTTCAGGGGTCGGGAAGGAGGGTGGCAATGTTTGTATTAGGTGAGGTTTTTGCTTAATTTCGTGTTAAAGCACGCCATTTTGATATTGCGTCATAGTGTACCTCAGATTGGGATTCCCGCCGCTAGACTGGTCGCCGCCACCTGAATTCCCAGTAGACTGGTTGCCGGTTTTGACGGCGCGTAGAAAGTTAGTTCACAAATTTACCGCCTACGTTATCTCTAAGGGCAGCACTTGACGGTTGTGATCCAGACAGATGAGCTTTTATTACTGTGGCACGCGACGATTCCGAGACATCATTCAACCATAAATAAACCGTAAAATAGATTCTCCATTTTTGGAAAACTTAATTTGTACATAGTGGGTTTTGATCTAATTTTCCGTTCACCACGTTCGAGTGAGGTTTTTCTACTAATTCAACACTATTTGGCTTTATTTTTAACGTATCATTTCGTAGACATTCAGGCTCTCTGAAGAGAATAATCAGCTTTTCGCATGTCACAAACCCCTCTAAATCCCGTGCCCCAGGAATAATTTATAAGAGCCACAGGACGCAGAACCACGAATAATCTTGCATTGATAGTGAAGATATTTCATGTGAACCGAAGAACAACCATGGATAGAGATAAACTATAAAATACTGAGATGTTTTTGTCATTGCAGACCTGAATTTTATTTACACAATAATTAACCCGGGCACAATAAAGTACAAGGGAAGCTTTCACGACATTTCGATGTTTTCTTTTATTAAATCAGAGTCAAAAATATAAACAATAAGAGAATGATAATAATATACAGACATATGAGTGAACTAAAATATACACAATAATCGACTTACTGTTCACCATTGTGACACTGTAGAAATTTTGATTTTCAAATTCACTACTAATCAGACACAAATCAAATCATTTAAAGTTTATGGGTCAATGTTTGTTTTTGGTTCTCGATATTTCTTAAGGCTACAAATAAGTTAAAGATTAGATCTTCAATTCTAATTCTACCATAAATATACATTATTAAACTAAAATTGAATAAATAAATAAAGACCAAATCAAGAAATTAATCGATTTCATACCCTTCGATTTGATCATCAAATATTTAAATAATAATAATAATAATACTTAATACTTATTATTCAGTGAAGGTTATTTCATTTTAGTGAATATCACAGAAACTATTTCTATTTTATACATGTACAATGATATTTCATTTGGGAAGCTTATTAACCAATCAAATATAACTGATTAATTAAAGATAATTGATTAATTTATTTTTAATTTAATGGCTATTTAGTGTAAGATAAAAACTCATTTCGTTAAAAAATGAAAAGATTAATAAAATTCAACACAAGATTTTTGCCAAATTATGCTATGTTCTGAAGCCTGGGTCCAGTTTCATGAGCAAAATTGTTATAGAGCTTAAAACTGTAAATTGTAGTAGTTATTGAAAACATTTAGAAACCAAAAACAACTAAACAATGATTTTCATGAAACTGAGTCCAGCAGAAGCCAGACTGACCCGCACTAATATCTGGATCAGATTTAGGCCCAATGCTACTGTCAGTCAGACCACATATAAATTTGCTGAATTCATAGTTTTTATTTGATCTTCAGACACATTTATCACATTCAAATGGACTTAAATCTCTGATTTTGAAATCACCAACTAAATGAAGTGCGAACTTTTCACAAAAAAAGAAACTGCTTTTTTTAAGTAGACAAACCTGTCAAGTATTTAATAAGACAGAACAGATTCACGCCGGTTCATGCCTAATCTATCTTCAAATTATTCTCAAATTGGAATCAATAGTGTTAATTTGAACGTGATGCTGATGGGGTTATGGAGTTATATAATCAATATATAGTGTCAGTTACTGAACTAACAACAAGAAGGAACTTAAATTGCACACATATACATTATACAGATTGAACATCCCAACATAAAAATTATATCAATTCAATCAGCAATTATTCTAGTCAATAATATATAAAAAACATTTAACAAAGTGAAAGAGAGATATGTTTCATCATTAAAAAACACAATAAAGGAATCAATTGGGATTGAATTGAGCAATGTTCAAATAGGATAAATACTGTACACAGGAGCGGGAGGACCTCACATGAACGAGAGGTCCTCACATGAGGATCTCACTCACAGGAGCGGGACGACCTCACATGAACGAGAGGTCCTCACATGAGGATCTCACTCACAGGAGCGGGACGACCTCACATGAACGAGAGGTCCTCACATGAGGATCTCACTCACAGGAGCGGGACGACCTCACATGAACGAGAGGTCCTCACATGAGGATCTCACTCACAGGAGCGGGAGGACCTCACATGAACAAGAGGTCCTCACATGAGGATCTCACTCCACAGGAGCGGGAGGTCCTCACATGAGGATCTCACTCACAGGAGCGGGACGACCTCACATGAACAAGTCCTCACATGAGGATCTCACTCACAGGAGCGGGACGACCTCAGCAGGTGGTGGGAATGTTTCAAGCCGAAATTCTTTGCTAGTTTTCTTTTTGTGCAAAATTTAGTAACTTCCAATAAATGAAATTAAAGTTGATCGGATTCGTGAAATAATGTATCTCATGGATGGAGGATTGATTCAATTATAATCATTGCTATTTTTATTGCTTAGATATCTTTATTCCGTAGAGAGTAAACTATAATAATCTACTCCCGACAAAGTGAGTATCGGTATTTGATATCTGTACAGTGAAACTCGGTTAGGTCGTCTTAGTCGTGAAGGTCGCTTTATTTATCAATTATCATCCAAATAATGACTTGAAGTAAATTGAATTGTAAATACAAAGGTTCTAAAATAGAGATGAATTTAGAAATGTGACGACCTGAGCCTAGTTTCACTATAACTGTTTCATTATTATTTACATTGATGTTCATCATATTTCTATTTTTTTGTTGTTGTTTTTTTGCAAGTCCACTGTTGATTCCACAATTAATTCATTAAGCGACGATTCATCATTTTGAGACATTAATTTGGGAAGTTCATTATACATTTTACATACATACATTATAATATAAGGTCAATAAAGGTGTATACATTTTGATTGAATTGATCGGATAATTCAGTCACATGACTGATGAGATCGGTATATCCGGATCCCTGAGGCGGAATCAATACCGTCGTCGTGGTTACGACAGATATCGGGTCCCTTCTTACGAGGAGTGATAATACCTCCAAACTACCGTCAAAAACTGAAATGAGTGGGAATTAATTACCATTTAACAAAAAAAAAAGATTCATTTTTTTGGTGATATTTTTGCTGCCTCACTTGCCAGAGTATGCGTTTTATATACATACATCTAAAAAGGCTTATTTTCTAATCATATTATGGCACTACTATCAGTTCATATCAGTTTCAGATAACAACAAATTGTTTGGTTGAAAATTCAAATTTAAATGGATACGAAATAAAGAGAATACTGTCCTGTAGTTTATAGCACACTGACTGTGATAAAGAGACTAGGGGAGGGAAGGAGAGGGAGTGAGGAGGGGAGGGAACGAGGGGTATCCGCTACCAAAACAATCTTATACCTGTTTACATTCTAGAGAAACTGTGAATTTTCACATGTAGCATTTTTTAAAAACTGAGCAAAGTTTTATGTGGAATTCATACAAGTTTTCATAAAAAAAATCGACTTTAATAAAAAATGACCTCAAATTCTTCATTTCCGATTATCAAAAAAATGTCCAGACAAATGTATCTTTTTTCTGATTAATTGAAACGCACAATAAACAGAATGAGATCATTCTATCGCGATAGTATTTGTTGCCCTGTATTCTAAACCGGGTTTTTTATTTATGCTACACCTTTTGCTCGTCACGTTATACAACAATGAAACTTACACTGACATCAAAATAATCACATTACAACAATACCAAGTATCCAAGGTGAATCAATACTATTAGCCAATTGTTGACGATGAATGAACCAATTGTTGACGATGAATGAACCAATTGTTGTTGGATGTTGTTTTTTAGATGGTATTTTGTGATATGTTGTTTCAACTACAGAAAATAATGTGACCCTAAAATACGTTGATATCTACAGAGAGATTCACAACTACTGCCACCTATTAGTAGGAATATAAACCGGGGTAAAACTAAGCCCGTTTAATTCAAATCTGGTTCAAGTCGTAACCGAAGTTTTCTGAAGGTTGTTTACGAGGAGAGGCCGGGATACACGCGTTCTCATCCATTTGAACTTTTTTCACATCCATCATTTGACCTTGATAATAGTCACCTTCCAGCATCTGATGAGGTTTCAGACCATGAGGTTGAATCAATGAAACCAATGGCTGAAAATCAATAGACGATTATATAGTTCATTAAACCGCAATAATTTTGAGCATAATAATAAATGAATGATCCCGAAGTTGGTGCTCGAGTGAAATCTTAACTCACAACCGCAAAACTGGGTCCAGAACGAAAGAAAAATTCAACAGTGAAATTAACGATATTTTACCTTATTTTCTTTGATAGTCTTGGCAACTTTATAGATCATAATGAGAGGAATAAATATAGCAGCAATCGATGCCATGGCCCAACCAGTTAGTACGGACCAGCGTGGATAGGTGTAGACACCGTCAGGGCGTTCGTAAGTCAATTCAGAATAATTTATCGCACTCAGAATAAATATTACCTGCAAACACATAAATAATTGGAAATCAATGAGTATTTACTGTAATCTATTTGAGAATGTGGCAGAAGAGATGATCCTTACCAAACAGAACAACGGTGATGAACCAATCCAACTTATCATCATAAAATAATTTATCTTAAATCCGAGCATCACTTCCAAATTCTTATAGAATCTTTTCACTCCTGAATAAAACAATTAAACTCAACATTAAAACTCGCAATCAACTCGCGGTAAACTCACAATCAACTCGTAGTAAACTCACAATTAACTTGTGGTTAACTCACAATGAGAAAAACTTACCATAAACCCAACCGATAGCAATACATTCAAAGAATCCAACCAGCAAAATAATTCGACTTCCAGAATAATAATCAAACAATTGGAACACGTACATTCCTCCCTGAAAATATATATATATATATTTATAAATACGGAACACCAGCTTGTGCTGCCATCTAGCGTTTAAATAGAAAATCATTCAACTTACGTTAGTAACCATCGATAATCCGATTAGAAACGAGATGAAACAGATAATACCGATACAAATCTCTCTACGGTAACCCTTACGTAACTGAGTCGGGTAGGCATCAACAATCGCTGTAACGAACCCTTCAACGCCGACAAACTACAACAATATACATACATTACACTGTTACTATAGATACCGTCGCTACGGACACCGAATCAATATTATTGATTTTTACCTGACTGTCTAGACCGAGAAGAATAATCATAATGAAAAAACATATACTCCAGAATGTTGATATAGGTAGCTCAGCAACGGCTTTAGGGTAGGCGATAAACGCTAAACCGGGACCTGAAATATCAACAATACACACAATGACCCATAGTTACATCGATTGACCCATAGTTACAGAGAAAGTGATCCTTCGTTACACCGAATGACCAATTAATAGAATGATTACTGAAGTGAATTTTGAATATTTCTGAAATAGGCAGCAAACAATCTACAGAACGAACCTCCAGCAGCGACATCTTTTATATCTACTTGATGAACATGAGCCATATATCCGAGAATTGAAAATATGACAAACCCAGCAAATAAACTGGTTCCACTGTTAGCTAACGAAAATATGACAGCATCTCTAAAAAACAAACAAAATAACCTTATAAACAACCATATCAGACATCAAGCGTGTCCGCTGTTACTATAGCAACACAACATACCTGTACGAATTGTGATTGAATTTGTTGTAACTACCGAGAGCAGTAACAGTTCCGAGGCCAATCGAATATGAGAAAAATATCTGAGTTCCAGCATCAACCCAAACCTGTAAATATAGAAACAAAACCTGTTAATAGAGAACCCAAACTTGTAAATATAGAACCCAAACTTTTAAATATAGAACTCAAACTTGTAAATATAGAACCAGATCCCTTGTATATGTAGGACATTATTTATGGAACATAAGAACCAAGTGAACTGAGGAATTAAAGAACTGGTACAGAGTCCCATCTAAGCACTAGTCCAATTGAAAGTAAATTCTCATCGGGCAAGTAGGTAATCATTATCACTTGTCCCCCGGGCTAGTGCAATTTTATGTCACAAAGATTTTTTCCCACTCGATACAACGGATGATAGTGCCACCAATCGGACTGCCTGTGTAGGGCAAGTAGCTTTTGGAGGGGGCAAGCGAAATTTTAGATATGCTTGCCCCGGGGCAAGTGGCTTTCATTCCCTAGATCGGACCCTGCTGGTAGTTCGGTAGTGGAGTTAAGGAACTGGTAGTAGGGTAGCAATTATTAGATCTAATGCACAGGGACTTGTCGAGATAATGGATGAGACAAAGGATGGGGGTACCAGTATCCCTGCAACTGTATAATAAAATAAATGTTTTTTTTTATTAAACAGGGATAGTGGATCTGGTCATTGATATTGGTTTTATTCATTCACTATCAACTGTGACAAGTCCCTGTGATCTAATGCTTATTATTTGTGTTTTGCCTGAAGTGATTTGTAGCAATTTCTGTTAGCAGAGTTGTACAAGTTCAGATACAGAAATGACAAGTGAAGTGTTCAATGATTATACATATAAATAGGGTAAATCAATATTGAGCAGACACTTTTAGACATCAACCACACCCAAATATAAATCTAACAGTTCTATAGGCCGTAACAGTACTATCAACAACTGTATCTAATATATATATTCTAAAAAGTAGAAATACTATGTTATTAATTTATTTACTTATGCTAATTATTTTTATATGGATATTGTTGCCAGTGTCATATGACCAGCTCCAGCCAATCACAGGCTAGGGTTAGGGTTAGTGACCATGAGCTTGGGGCTATCTGCATATATCAGGTGACCAGCTCAAGCCAATCACAAACTAGGGTTAGGGTTAGCGACTATGTGCTTGGGGCTATTTGCATATATCAGATGACCAGCAACAGCCAATCACAAACTAGGGTTAGGGTTAGTGACCATGTGCTTGGGGCTATTTGCATATATCAGGTGACCATCTCCAGCCAATCAGAAGCTAGGGTTAGGGTTAGTAGCCAGAGTCCTAGCTGTTTGTCAATATCAGGTGACCAGCTCTAGACCAATTAGAACCCTAGGACAAGCTATTATTGTAGAATAAACAGTGAATGACCAGTTTGTTTACTATGTCTACTCACTAATAGAATATTGAGAGAGAGAGAGAGGGCAGACAGTCTCTTCAATCAAACAACTATTACAGCTATTAATATAAAACATATAGCCCATTTACACCCTCAAAATCAACCCCTTTCATAGACAATAGCAAGAGCAAGTATTCATTCATTTATCAAATATCAGTTCAAGGACAGATTTTAAGAGACTCTTTAGTCTTTTGAGTCTAGTGTCTGTCATTTCAAGTTATATTTTGTGTACCTCAATTGAAGCAAGTTTCGACCATTCTGGTTTCAAATAGTAGATAATACCATTATACGCTCCTGGTAGAGTGACTCCACGGATCAGTAAAACTAACATGAATATATACGGAGAGGGAGCAGTGAAATACATCACCTACAATTATACAATCATACATTTACTTTAAAACCATTTCAAAGACTTTTTAGGTTCGAATAATGGAAAATTCTTTAGTTAAAGACATAAAACTATGAATACAAGACATGGTATTTTGAGATATGAAATTTTGAGAAATGAAATGGATAATTTATCGATACCTTTCCAGAACCCTTGATTCCTTTCCATATACAGAAATACACTACAATCCAGGCCAACAGGAGACATAACGCCAAATCCCATTTAACATTGCCAATATCATCAATACCAGAACTGATACCGAGCACTTTACGCCTATAGAAAATAGAATAGAATTCAAGGTTAGACATTCAGCCACTAGGGAAACATATCCTACAAATTTATAAAAATACATGGATTAGAAATTCATCCTCAATCGACTCAACGGGTTATTTGTAAAACCACATGAGTCGAAAATGTGTCTACATAAAAATACATTCACATTAAAAAAATACTGTATAAGTGCTAATATTCATACTTAAACATTTCATCCGAAGTTTGACGTCTGAAAAACATATTTCAAAAAGAACTTACAGGAGCCATCTCTTACGAGGGGGGGTAGGGTTAAACACAAATACAGACAACCACATTATAAACGTGGCCGTTAAAATATCGTAGGTTATATTCGCAGGACTTTCAAACGCGTTTTTACAAAGTTAAGTCATCGCCTTTTTCAAAAAAAAAAAATATATATATATATTCTAATTATTATTTCACCCCTAGCGATTACCAACAGTTTGTGAAGCACCGTAATAATAAAGTCCGGCAGTCTGGAAAAAGATAGAACAAATTCAGGAAACTAAATTCCTAAAGCCTAAAATCTACTGAAAAAATTGATTCCTAAATTACCTTAACCTAAATCAGTTCATATTTCAGCCAAAATAATTACTCATTAAAAATTCATCTCGACAAGAGGTAATTAGAAGCTGTCAATCAAAATGGCTATTAATTGATTAATCAATAATTTATGCGAATTTCTTGACGATTTCTTTTTTAACGAAAAGCGAAACGAATGGAAATAGAATTCCTAAAATAACATCAAAACACATCATGATGATCTGAGGAGGCAGTTCATATACAGTCATATCAATCTGAGGAGGCAGTTCATATACAGTCATATCAATCTGATGATTGCGAAACAAAATATAGAAATTCCTTACGACTAATCAAAAAAAAATTTTCACGAACAATTAGGAGAATAATTGAATTATTGGTAGAACCGACTGACTGAAAGATCTCTTGACACATCTGTCCAAACTTGAAGAGAATTCAATATCATTCATATGTTAATAGAGTGGCCTCTCAATCAAATATTTAGCAATCTATCTGTATGTATATATAACTATAGGTTTGTCTAAGAGGTATAGCATTAGTAGGTACTACAGTAAACTCAACTCTCGCGTCAGATATTGTAGGATTGAGTAATAAATCAACTCCGAGCCAGTTATAGAGAAGCAGGATCGTCATTGCGTGAGGAGGCGATCATCCGAGGCAATTAGAGTTTACTGTAGTTTGATTAGAGATTGGTTTAGATTAGTCATAAGGAATCGACTATATTCCATCCTGAGCAGCAGCAGCAGCAGCAGCAGCCGCAGCTGAGTTCAGTTTATTTATTACGTACCAAGTGAATTTCTGCATGGACGTAAAAACCGCGAAGTTTTACATACCTTGCAATTTATAGTATGATCACAGTTTGGCAGAGAATGCCATCATCAACGGGTATACACTGTGACTGACGTACAGCCTGCCTGCCCCCTAGTGAGCATATCATTCATAGCATTTCTAATTCAGCACCAAAGGGATAGAAAAAGAAATTATGATTATCGGACAATTAAATCATGTACAAGTGGAGGGACCGTTTCAAAATTTCAAATAGCTCCGAAAATATGAATGGAAATTGGTTGAATTTGAATTTGTGTCGAATTGGATCGGGTGAAAGGGATATGATTATGATACAGGTTAAAAATCAAATATAATCATGATATACCGCCTTATGAAGACAACAGAGGGCGCCGCATTAGCCTTACGAAGGCAACAGAGGGCGCCACTACTAGCAGTGCCTTCTTGTGGCCACTGGAGTAACCAGGCTCCAAAAGTGAAAAGGTTGTATTACAACAGCCTTTTTAGGATCAGAGAGCGCAACATTACTAGCAGTGCCATCTAGTGGCCAAACGAGTAACAAGGCAGTATATAATGATAATCATTGTACATAAATTGACAGTTTTATTAAATCTTGATTTTTGATGCTGTGAATTGTTTAAAGGGTTTTTGAATTTCTTAAATGAATTAGGAATAACTTTTTTGATTTCTCACTTAAAGCAGCTCTCAAGAGGGGAATGTATGATGTGATGTTTCTAAATCCCCGGCACTTCTATCTGTGATGTTTCTAAATCCCCGGCACTTCTCTCATTTATCTTACATATTAACAATGCATTTTATATTAAAACAACTGTTATTTTTATCAGTTTTTAGTTAAATATTGGTTTGGTTCTCGCTGAAATAAAACTTTGTTGTGATTAAAACTTCTGTCTAGAGAACTGTGAACTGAAGGAGCTGAAAAACAAAAAACATTTCCAGATGAGTTTCAAGTTTGCAGATTCCTGAAATAAAAACATTTTATGAATGAAATGATGTCAACGATAAAAACAATTAAAATACATTATTACAAATTTGTAAAGTGGAACCGTTTAAACTTAGAGCCGCAATCAGAAAATCATTTTAATTGTTTCATCGACATCATTTTATCGTAATTAAACAGTAAAATAATGATAAATGTAAAACGTTTCACCAGTAGAGAACGGAATCTATTATTTTCATATTGCAGCATTTTATGATATGTTAGTGATAAGCAGGAAGCATTGATGAATCATCAGCAGCAGCAGCAGCAGTGATGATGAGAGTGGTGCATGCAGCCCCCCCCCCAACATACAACACAAACTAAATCATTATAATTACCGGTAATTAATACAAGAGAACTATCGAAATAAAATTGTTGCAATATGAAAATATCTAAAAGTAAGCTACGTTTTGAAGGCGGGTCACAATATAAACACGAGTGTTTGATTTGAATAATGTATGTAACCGATGTCTAGACTGTGTATCCAAATAAGGAAATGTATGAAGCACACATACACTCAGCCTCTCTCCGACTGCACTTTTCATTGATACCAGCATTTTTTATGTTAAGTTGCTAGGCAACGACGAGTGACGTTATGATAAAATCAGAATTTTTAGAAGACCAGAGAAATGTAGTTGGAATTAATACTAAACATTTTCAAGTCGATATGAAATGTATTTTTAAGGGTAAAATATTCCGCATATACAAAACAGCAATCAATGAGAGCCACGTATAATGTAACAGTGAAACTAAATCAATATCAACCTACGTCTGGTCGCCACGGCAGCAAGCACAGCAGACACAGCAGACACGGAGCTGTAACTTAACAGATGATGGAAAATTACCAGCATTTATCAACGACCTTTCAATTGTAGCTTACTTTTTTTAACCCGCCACTTGAGAAATAATATCTAACGTTATTGATATTTTTCTGAAATTGATTTATTTTTTTAGTTCATTTTTTGTCTCACCGGAAAAAGTTGTTAAAAACAAATGGAAAAAACTCCAACTTAAATTTCTATTCGGAAGCAAAAAACAAAGATACGAATGAAATTTTGAAAGCAGAAAATAAAAGAAGCAATATTTCAGAAATCGGGTAGAATCACTGCTTACAGAAATATCATCTAAAAAGGAGTTTTTTAATCTTCAAATTCATTAGAAATAACAAAATAACATAACATAACACAACAATGATAGCAAACAAATGACTGATATGAAGTACGCGCAAATCCAACACAAACTATGTCTGCCTGCCAGCGGGCGGCAGCTGAGGGTGGGGGGAGGGGGGTTAAATCATCACACAACATTAATACTGATACCAATACCCTTCACACTGAACTCATCATAACTAGGAAAATATGGATATGATGAATTCAGTGTTTTCCTAGGAAAATAGAGATAAATAAATAAAAGTTATATCAGAGTAATAACTATAGCAACGAGCCAGATGAGAAATAATGTAACTGGAATAGATGTGGTAGTTATTGGGTGTATCATCATTTAAACCACAACTAACAGAAAACAAGGGGTTCACTTACAGTGAATAAATTACCACAATAGTTCTGACAGGTAGAGGAAGAATGAGGAAAGAGAGGAGAGAAGAGAAGAGAGAACTCACTTCACACTCAAACTATTGTCACATACATACTTCACATGATGGAAATGGCACACCAGTCAGTGCGCCCGTACTAGGTATACCGGTAGGTATAACAGTGTGCGCCCGTACCAGGTATACCGGTAGGTATAACAGTGTGCGCCCGTACCAGGTACGTAGAGCATAGAGCATGATTCAAGAGCATAGAGCATGATTCAAGAATCAGAGGAATCTAGACTGAATCACTGACGTTCGATTCAGTCAGCTCTGTATCAGTGGTGGATATTGCTTCCAGCTATTAACATGAATCACACGATACACAATGATAGACACAGCAGCAGCAGCAGCAACGGGATGAAAGATAAGAGGGATGAATGACAGTCAAAGAGAGGAGAGAGACAAGGATGTATCTATCTATTTGAACAGTGACGTGACAATGTGGTGTACGTTGTGTGTGTGTGCAGTGCTAACAATACATTGTACATATACATATAATTAAATTACCTATAAACATGGAGAAAGGCTTTTTGATTTCCTGATTTTATCAATTATTTTCATCTTTCAGACATATATCACCAATTTGTAACGAACCTGAACCCGCGGTTCCACCGAACCCGCGGTTCCACCGAACCCGCGGTTCCACCGAACCCGCGGTTACACTGAACACACGGTTCCACTGAACACACGGCCTGAAGACAGTTCAACCCATTACAAGATCTAAGTTAATTCTGCTGAGCTGTGGAAACTGCTCCAGTACAATTCCACGGCTGTGATAATCCAAATTCAAATTCCGATATCTTCCATAAAAACTTGTACCGTTCTAAGTTGGACTTCAATTTGTTTCAGATCCCGACGTTACAAAAAGCCTTTCTTTAATCAAAAATAAATAATGGTGAATGGATGGACATGGTTCTGATGAAAAAACATGCTGAGAAATTAAATAATCAGTTTTTGTAAGCTTACTCCCAAAATTCTGTGACCGGATCGACTCCTGCTGTTTTGTTGGCCGCATCAGTTGTCAGGTTGCTTTTACTGACATTAAACGCCAGGGTGCAGTGTTCAGTATTCCACGGATTGTTGCAGTGTGACCATGGTAACACGGAGGTAAATGACGCGAACAGATAGTAGAACGCCCAGGCCAGAATCACGTTGTAGTAACAGTTGAGGAAGAAAACGATGATTGCACAAGACCAACCGATACCTACAAACAATAACACTACACTTTACTCATTGATTTATTCAGAGATATAACTTCTTTATCAAGAGGTTTATTAAACTTTGAGGAAACTATTCAACTTGAAGATAATTATATAACTTGATAACTGTATAAAATGTATTGTTTTATGGTCCCAAAAGGTGTGAGCGGAGTCTTCCATACACTCAATAATGTGTTTTCATCAATCTCATCAAATTGTACAGCGATAGCTGAGTCTATATATAAAACACTCTGGGCTGTTCTAAACGACTCACTATTCAGGATGTTATTAATCATTCATATAAACAGCTCATATTGATAAAACACATACATGTAATCTAGTTTCACATCGAGGTCAAAGTTCAAATACATTAATCAATGATCATCGAAATATGGATTAAAACTTACCTTCGAATAACGGACAAATTGACCAAGTTCCAACTCCACCTTTAGACATGAATTGTCCAACAGCGACCTCCAGGAAGAATAACGGGACACCTCCGACTAGTACACAGATCAAATACGGGATCAGAAACGCACCTACAAATTATCATATCATATCATACAATTACACAAATCAACTGATGGGGAAAATTGTCAACACTTTCTGTACAACAAAGATTAGATAGAATCAACCCCTTCTCTATTTGACAAGTTTGACATTTGGTCTCTATCTCTACCCGCAATTTTCACGTAGATTTTGTTTGGAATATGTGTAAACCTGATTGAAGCAAGCGGATGATGGTTAGAGATCACACATACCTCCACCACTCACACACTGACAGATAGACAGACACGTTCAAACTAACTGATGTGTTAGTTTTTTACGTCGATTCTTTTGATATATGTTATGTATTGTTGTGATTACTATTTGTCATTCTATGCGTAAATTAAACGGTCTGTAATTTTGTTTAGGCGTAAATCGAGACAGGGAATTATTGATACTTTGCCAAACACTACAAAACTCAGGCACTGCACAAGCAGCGCAGAGGTACTAACTGAACCAACACATTACAGATAGATATATTATATATAGACAGATGTATTGAAGTGATACTTCAATCATATTCCACATCCATACATACAACACACCTACATATCTTATCATAATAACAAAAAGCCAGACGTAACTAGAAACGTAACTAGAAACAGTTGAGAGGCGCGCAGGGTGCAGTTTGTGCAGGGGGCAGTTTTATCAGAATAGAACTGGTTTATCAATGACGTCACTGTTAACTATGTTGATTAACTCAATGTATTATAGAAAGTTCAAGGTTAATCCGTGTTAAGTACATACTGCCCTACTGACTGAGAGGCTGAAATACTAGTCTACTCACTCATAAAATAAAACCACTTTATATTTGATATCAGTTTTCACCGATATAAAAATGCAGCAGAGATTGTTGAAACAGACCTGGCTACTGTAAATAGGTTTAAACAGCTCTTTAACAATGTATTCACAGTTTTAATACTCAATCATAGGTAAATGTATCAATATCGGGAGAGGGGGTACGGGGACAGATACAGGCTGGCTGGCTGGGGTAGGGGATACAGATACAGGCTGGCTGGGGGAGGGGGTACAGATACAGGCTGGCTGGGGGAGGGGATACAGATACAGGCTGACTGGGGGACAAGCCAGAGGGTGCTAACAGCTGATATAGGCCTATAATTCCATAGTTTTATAAAATGCAGAGATAACAGCTGGATTACTGTAGTAAAACTAATCGTTACTGTTCTTATATGTAATACACATCTGAATATAGCGCCTGGAATCAGCCTATCCACACTGTGAGGGGTGTAGGGTCCACGCTGTGAGGGGTGTAGGGTCCACACTGTGAGGGGTGTAGGGTCCACGCTGTGAGGGGTGTAGGGTCCACGCTGTGAGGGGTGTAGGGTCCACACTGTGAGGGGTGTAGGGTCCACGCTGTGAGGGGTGTAGGGTCCACGCTGTGAGGGGTGTAGGGTCCACGCTGTGAGGGGTGTAGGGTCCACGCTGTGAGGGGTGTAGGGTCCACGCTGTGAGGGGTGTAGGGTCCACGCTGTGAGGGGTGTAGGGTCCACGCTGTGAGGGGTGTAGGGTCCACGCTGTGAGGGGTGTAGGGTCCACGCTGTGAGGGGTGTAGGGTCCACGCTGTGAGGGGTGTAGGGTCCACGCTGTGAGGGGTGTAGGGTCCACGCTGTGAGGGGTGTAGGGCACACGCTGTGAGGGGTGTAGGGTCCACGCTGTGAGGGGTGTAGGGTCCACGCTGTGAGGGGTGTAGGGTCCACGCTGTGAGGGGTGTAGGGTCCACGCTGTGAGGGGTGTAGGGTCCATGCTGTGAGGGGTGTAGGGTCCATGCTGTGAGGGGTGTAGGGTCCACGCTGTGAGGGGTGTAGGGTCCACGCTGTGAGGGGTGTAGGGTCCATGCTGTGAGGGGTGTAGGGCACACGCTGTGAGGGGTGTAGGGTCCACGCTGTGAGGGGTGTAGGGTCCATGCTGTGAGGGGTGTAGGGTCCACGCTGTGAGGGGTGTAGGGTCCATGCTGTGAGGGGTGTAGGGTCCATGCTGTGAGGGGTGTAGGGTCCACGCTGTGAGGGGTGTAGGGTCCACGCTGTGAGGGGTGTAGGGCACACGCTGTGAGGGGTGTAGGGTCCATGCTGTGAGGGGTGTAGGGTCCACGCTGTGAGGGGTGTAGGGTCCACGCTGTGAGGGGTGTAGGGTCCACGCTGTGAGGGGTGTAGGGTCCATGCTGTGAGGGGTGTAGGGCACACGCTGTGAGGGGTGTATAGGGTCCTCATTGAGGGTTAATGATCTGCACAAGCCGGCTGTGTATGATCAACCTCTAGACATGTATCTGATGATAGTCACTGATTCAATCTCAAACGCTCGCTTATTTATTCTGATGTATTCTGATGTATTCCTTGCCTCAGGGATAAATACACAGCTAATGTTAATATTACTTCCTTCCATCAGAAACGGAAATTATATAGGTCTAACAATTTGCCGAATATATGAAATGACATGAAACTTAGTTACCAGCTTCACATCGACATATATCAATATCATTACAATACAGTATCGATTGATATTGATTACATGTATTGATTTAGTATTTATGGTCAATCCCATTTTCTTGGCACTAATTTGGTGTAAGATCGATATGAGAAGTCTGATAGTCTCAGAGACCGGAACATCATTAATTAGACAGTACTAAACCATCACACGATACATACACTTCACAAACAAACCATTCAGAAAAATTGTAGTCCAATATTTGAAACTGATCTAGAATTTTGTGTCAATTTTAAAGAGATACGAGATATCAGAGACCAGTCTGAGTATTATTCAAGTGACATTTAAATCGATCTTATCAACAATATCATCTATCAACAATAATATATCATAAGACTTGAATTATATATGACGAATAAAAGGTTTTATAGAAAATATCTGAAATGTAATCACTGGAATCATGAACTCAATAATTATACATAGAGGAAGCTGCACTCATATAAAAGGAGATGATGTCCGTAAGGTTTCCTGAAGGTGACTATTAATTTATAGCCGAATAATAAATCATTAGCTTTAACTTTTCATCTCTCTGGTTTGATTAGTGTGTGTGGATTCTCACCTGAAATCATTTATATTTTTTGGTCTAAATTCATATTTCTAATTCAATTTACTAAGCGTGCAAAGTCGTCATTTGTCGTCAAGTTGTCAACTTGTCCTTCGGTATAGAATGTAAATTTGATTTTAATACCTCAGTTAAAACTAGAAATGTCTTCAATTGTGACCATAATCACTGTTATGAAATATTTGTCAGCTTGGAAATACACGGTAACTTTGGTTACCATTACAGAATATACCTACATTAAATAACATGATGAATCACTTTTAAGATATTCCTTAATAATTCATTTCACTCAAACGCTTTAAAATAGCAATAGAGAAAACATGTTCCCATCTAATTTCTTTATCAGTGTAATAATCCCTTTGCCTGATTTAGGCTTTAAAGTACTACTTTTTTCATGAGGAAGCCCAACACATGCCGACATAGGGAAACATGGAAACAGGAACATGTCATGATGTTGTTCCTTTTTGAAAGAGAAAAATGCTATACTTGCATTTCTTTGTTCACAACTACAAGACTCAAACAGACAAGACTCAAACAGACAAGACTCAAACAGACAAGACTCAAACAGACAAGACTCAAACAAAGGACGCAGAATTTTCTATGAAATAAATCTCAGCTCGTTTTCAAAATTCAAGAAAAACGATGTTCAATCTTAACAATCTCGCCAAATCTAGATTTCTGTATCAGCAATAACAGAGAGACAGAGATGAGATAAAATAGACCAGTTAGCTCGTATACAGTATTCACTCAACCTGTCACATTTGAATATCTTATCAACAAACGTCACCTAAACTACAAAAAACCATGGAAATGATTGTTTAGAACATGAGTCAAACATCTGATAAATCGTAACACTTCTGAAGTTATCTCAATTTTATTTAATCTCATTTTTGAGTTCAATTCAATTTACTAAGAGACAGGCTAGATAGTGTTCAGTAGAAAGCCTCACTGTAAAACTGAGGATTCAATTTGTAATTGTCTACAAACAGTTCCATAAAACTAGAAATCAGAAAAGTCTCTCACAGAGTTATATCTTTCAACTTGGAAATGAACGAATAGTTTTGGTAACCACGACGACGCAGCAGTTAAACCCCTTTTACAGATATTTCTTCAATGGAATTATTCATATAACTCAAACATCAAACTAGCAATTAAACAAAATCAGTCTGTGTTCCCCTCCCCCCACCACCACCTGGAATCGATTCATCTTTATCTGAGTTTTACTAGAAACACTTCCCACCAGGTACAACAGATTGATGTCAAACCTCCTAACTGACCATACATTCCTTTGTCCCAAACTACAGGGCAACTCAACAAGACAAAGGACTTTTCTCAGCTCTTAATCAGGGACTAAGAACAATTAATGACTGATTGAAATTAGTGCGAATAAAATAGTGTTCATGTAACAATAACATTGTGTAGGTGGGTGAAGGAGGGAGGGTGAAGGGGGGAGGGTGAAGGGGAGTATCATGGACGCAATATAAATCAGATGAATCACTGCATACACAATCTGCATACAATGCACGGCCTCGTCGCCATGTACAGCCTCGTGTACAGGACATGCACAGGAAACTTTCTAGTAAAATATCACACAGAACACTGACGACACATTATACACAGCAGGGGCCAGTTGCTCATAAGTTGGTTAAAGATAACCAGCCGTTAAATACCATAGTAACAATGAAATTTCAATTGTCACCATATCAACTATCCACTGGTTAACTGTAACCAACTTTTGAGCAACTGGCCCAAGGTCATTTACATTAACATTCACTTTAATACAAATCACAATTATGCTAAAAAAGGACATCATCAATTTCTATTGTCTAAACTGAAACAAGTTCAGTGAACTCAAGTCTCGGCTAGCTCAGTCTCGGCTAGCTCAGTCATTCCACCCTGAGACAATCTCGCACCCAGCGCGACACTAGTTTAGCATAATCCAACAACTTCAAGAGATACGGTTTCTATAGTAACGGAATTATCAATGAAGCAGACAGTATGGTGAATGGTTCGATTCTGTCTAATGACATTCATAAGAGTCACTCGGCGCACAGGCTCCGTTAGCTCCGTGTATCAAGGTTGGGAATTTTCCACTGCAACTTTACACGCAGTCTACCACCGTAACCGTGGTAACCCCTCCATCTTTAAATCAGGAGTGTAATTATATTCAATCGTAGAAATGAAATTTCCCTTTTCTAAGCGCGGCGCGAATAGAATTTCTGAACAGTTCATTTTCATACACGTAAAAACATTTTATTGCCACCAGATATTCTACAGGATTTACAGACTATTCTTAGCAATTTGGTTTAAAAAAACAGAACCGGTAATTAACCCATTCTCAGGCCTGCCCTAAATCAGAATAGAACCTGTTCTTTTCAGTACCGGTGGTAGGTGATAATTTAAGGCGTAGCGAGTAAAATGGCAGGTGTTCTTAACCTGCTAAACGGCCTCTACTTTTTTTCTATAAACCCCGTTAAATCACACATTGCTGTTTTTTGAAGAAAAGAAGGACTATTTTGAGAAACTTTAACTCACCTCCTCCGTTTTTGTAACAAAGATACGGGAACCGCCAAACATTGCCTAAACCCACAGAGAATCCGATACAAGCCAGAAGAAAGTCTATTTTTCGGGACCACGTTTCTCGTTTTTGGTAGCCGTCGTCACCAACATCTACGGTACTAATTTCTTTGATTGGTTGTTTTTCTGGAGCTGTATCTTCGCGCTCTCGGTCTCCATCCTGGTCAGCAGAACGGATGGATTTAGGCGCTTTTTGGCAGCAATTCAAATAATCCTTCATGTTGATTCCCGTCTAAAAATGGCAATATCGAAGATGGTAATGACAATCTGACAAACTTCTAAACGCATTCGGATTTGTATTAGAGCTGAATTCACTAATCCCATGTGGACCACGCTCGAGCTGAACAACGAATGAACACTTCCCAGAATCTCAGCTGTTTTTATACCTGGCAGAGGAAGGTGGCGCGCGAGGAGATCGAATCCGATAGAACGGTGGCGCATTAGGAGTGTAATGAGGACTAGAAGGGGACGAACTTCACTTACCGCCAAAAACTGTCAAACTATTCCTCTCTCGAAGACTCTGGCGACTGTAGTGATGTTTTAGATATCTGTTAAGTTCAGTTTTAAGCGGGTTCACCTGAGGATTGTATTTTTATATACAAATCTTATCAAACGTTGGCACTTTTATCAGCAGGAGGTCAAGTAGCTAGACTCTCTCGGCCAAGTCGAGGACGAGCGTTCGACAATGTTTCGATCAAAACAAATTATTCCAAGTGAAGAAAGTGAAGTAGATATTCTATGTAAGCTTCCAATGACGTAAAACTTGTCCTTGTCCCTCGAATTCTTAACAATGAAATTTTAACATTTTTCAAGACTTTTATCATAAGCGAGACTTGAGTATATAAACATCTGTTCCCAGCTTAGTCGTAACACTCTGTGGTTTAATTTCAAGATCGGATATTTTCACAAAGCCCATCCGATTATAAAAGCTTACCACTAACGATTAGGTAATTTATTATTCTCGATCTTAGTAGGGCTCCGCCAAATCTTGAGGGTCGTACACATAAGTCACAACACAAAACAAAAAAAAGTCGCAGGCTACATAAAGGCAATGTCGGGCTGACGATCAAGTGGTCTAGGGCTGATTTGGTGATATAGCAATAAGAATTTACTTTTCAGAAAATTTACGAGTGACTTAATCTGGGCGGCCCTGTACACAGTGAAAAAGCGGACAATATGGAATTGAAATGGTTTTATCAGTTTCAGATAAGATGACGGTTTAGTGTTAGTTGAGTACGTCATGTCTAACAACATTAAACTAGTATTCGTTACTCCTGTTTACTATTCCGCTTGTAAAACTAAGTTTGTTTGTAGTTTACGTCTTGTTCGACAAACTGTTTTTAACGCTTTATCGATGCTACAGACAACATCGTGTTCTGTAACGTAGATCATTAATTTAACGTGTGGCTTAGATACACGACAGAAAGAATTACCTTTCTAAATGGACTTAATTAGCATATTGCCAATTACAGATTGGGTCATCTTTCAATTGGATTTCTTTATTCTAAAAAGGAGATATTTCAGGTATCTTTCAGTAAAATTAATTTTCAGTAAAATTAATTGTCCTAACCTTGAGTCATAGTAAACGAGTAGCTGGGCGGAAATTTGGGTTTCGAACCCGATATCACTGACTTTCCAGCCCAGCACGCGAACCTCTAGACCACAGAACTGACCAGAAGTTTTAGTTTGTTTGGTCAGTAAACCAGTGACCAGACCGGTGATTGATCTCTGTCCACTGGTTGTCAAATTATTATATTGTTTACGAGGATTTCTTATCAGAACCCAGTAACTGGGAATTCAAAGAGCTGTTCTTTTTAGTTCCAAGAATTTCTCCACGACCAACGACATTGTGCTAGGTCTGTATGAACTAACCAATCTGCCAGGCTACGTCCTTGATTGGGCGTAATCATTCGATACACTTTAATGAGAGTCACATAGACAAATTGGACAGCTTTACTGGTCATTCAATTCCAACAATAAGTGACAGCAGCAACGAGTGACTTCTGGGGGAGGAGAGTCAATAGGACAGGAAATATCATTAACTCAAGGCTATAGAATTATATTCTAAAATATGTCGTCTTTATTTCATAGCAAAATCAATTCAGAAAATACAAAAATCAGTATAAATTATTCGCAGTTATTAATAAATAATAGAATAATGTAATAATTAATTGGGGGTAATTAGTTAAACACATTATTGTTATAGGTCTAGTGACAATGACACAGCTGTGTGGTGAACCAGACATTACCTACAATAACTACACTCACTGAATAAATGCTCTACAATTAGCACTAACTAAACCCTCCACTTCACAACTGTTAAAAGGCCACTAATTATTAAAACTACTAATTAACTATGACAAATTAATAATAATAATAGGATATACAAGGTGTCTGTGTGGAGACAGTATTAAATTTATCATGTGTCAAACAAACTAAGATTAAAGAGAAATAAATGTAAATGGAATGTAAGATAATGGGACCAGCCATTGAGAGAGAGAGAGAGATTACTATAGAACTATAGACTAACTGCTCCAGGCACTGTCTACACTGTATAAACCCTAAACCTGCTTACATAATTATAAATATACCTATAAAACATTTGGCTTTTATTAAAATTCAGTTGAAATATAAACTATAAACACTAGTGGATGGAAGACCAGGTTAGTTATTCTCATATGGTTTTGTAGGTTCAGTCGACATTCTGCAAAATATAAAACATTTATCGTTTAGATAATAAAAACACAATGAGTTCGTGTAGTAAAAATCATATAAAAATCCCTGCACACTAAGAATAAAAAGAATGAAATGTTTCCTTGAACTAGTTGTCGATTTCAAAGTTTCGACTAAATCTTAATAGTCATCTTTACGACTACTGTATTCATTGAGCTAGTGTAGTTTATTCAACATTAACTACCACTAACTCATAGATACATTCAGACTCTCTTCATTCTCAGCGCGACAGTTTTGATTATCATTCAGTTAATTGTCACTAGAGGTCAGCACGAGATGGACAGAATAATTAACCTGTTAGAATCTATTGAATTTCCGACCGGAGTCAAATCTGATTTCCTCCCGACAGTAGCCACGGCGACCGGTGCTGAATTATTCGTTTGTAGAAACGTGAACGAAGTATCGTCATCCAATCTGTGTGTGTGAATTATTAGAATGATTACTACGTTTATTAGATGATTAGAGTAAATATCAGTGAGGAGACTTACGCGAGTGGAATGAATGAATTCGAGCCGTTATTGTTTGAATGATTATCATCAGTTTGAATCACTGTTTCTTTCTCTAATACTGGAATCACGACCGTATTCAAACAATCGTTCTGTATATCAAATAAACAAACAAACAATAAATAGTTTGTATTAGGGATCATTCATTTATTACGTACGCATTAGGGGGAGGGGGAGGGGTCAGTGCAATTGTGTACTGTAATACTTAATGTATATGAAAAAGTCAAATTTCTAATCATTACATAATAAATGAATGATCCCTAATGAATATTTCACCCGGTACACCGGAGATGAGAATCAAGCTAAAATGAATTTCTTTCCAAATGGGTTTAGAATGAATTCAGCCCGACCTTAGAGCTCAGTTTATCGAGTATCCTCGGGCGTACTCTTTTATGACCTCCGAAGTCTCCGTCCGAAATCTCCCAATTGGCTCCACACAAATCCGAATCACACGACCTTGACAGAAAGGAGATTTCCGAGACGTGACCAATAAAAGAGTATGATTGGAGGCGAACGGATTATCCGATCTGATAAAAGAGTTCGCGCCCGGTGTCTGCAGTCGGATGGAGTTAATACACACCTGTTCTACATCAAACTCACGACAACAAGCCGCGTTTAACTCTTGTTTTAGAAGTGTTATGTGTCTCCGATGTGTTTCTAATTCGTCTTCGATTCCGCGGAATTTAGAGAACAATTGCTGCTGCGCATCGACGAATGACGTCACTAGATTCTGACACAATAGAACCTCCGGACCAACTCTTGAGATATCGGCTGGTAACAGATCACCGTCTAACAGCTTCTTTATTGTCATTGTGTCTTTATCGGAAACTCTCTTAGATACTGCTAGCTTCCTCTTAACCTGAAACACAAATATCACAATCACGATTCAAACTATCAATTGTCGGGGATGGAGAGCTCAGAGTGGAACTACAGAAAGAAACTCTGTCACTGTCCCGGATTCAAACTATCAATTGTTGGGGTTGGAGAGCTCAGAGTGGAACTACAGAAAGAAACTCTGTCACTGTCCCGGATTCAAACTATCAATTGTCGGGGGTGGAGAGCTCAGAGTGGAACTACAGAAAGAAACTCTGTCACTGTCAGAATTCAAACTATCAATTGTCGGGGGTGGAGTGCTCAGGGTGGAACTACAGAAAGAAACTCTGTCACTGTCAGGATTCAAACTATCAATCGTCGGGGGTGGAGAGCTCAGGGTGGAACTACAGAAAGAAACTCTGTCACTGTCAGGATTCAAACTATCAATATTGTTTGGGGTGGAGAGCTCAGAGTGGAACTACAGAAAGAAACTCTGTCACTGTCAGGATTCAAACTATCAATTGTCGGGGATGGAGAGCTCAGGGTGGAACTACAGAAAGAAACTCTGTCACTGTCAGAATTCAAACTATCAATTGTGGGGGGTGGAGAGCTCAGGGTGGAACTACAGAAAGAAACTCTGTCACTGTCAGAATTAAAACTATCAATTGTGGGGGGTGGAGAGCTCAGAGTGGAACTACAGAAAGAAACTCTGTCACTGTCAGAATTCAAACTATCAATTGTTGGGGGTGGAGAGCTCAGAGTGGAACTACAGAAAGAAACTCTGTCACTGTCAGAATTCAAACTATCAATTGTCGGGGGTGGAGAGCTCAGGGTGGAACTACAGAAAGAAACTCTGTCACTGTCAGGATTCAAACTATCAATCGTCGGGGGTGGAGAGCTCAGGGTGGAACTACAGAAAGAAACTCTGTCACTGTCAGGATTCAAACTATCAATATTGTTTGGGGTGGAGAGCTCAGAGTGGAACTACAGAAAGAAACTCTGTCACTGTCAGGATTCAAACTATCAATCGTCGGGGGTGGAGAGCTCAGGGTGGAACTACAGAAAGAAACTCTGTCACTGTCAGGATTCAAACTATCAATCGTCGGGGGTGGAGAGCTCAGGGTGGAACTACAGAAAGAAACTCTGTCACTGTCAGGATTCAAACTATCAATCGTCCGGGGTGGAGAGCTCAGAGTGGAACTACAGAAAGAAACTCTGTCACTGTCAGGATTCAAACTATCAATCGTCCGGGAAGGAGAGCTCAGAGTGGAACTACAGAAAGAAACTCTGTCACTGTCAGGATTCAAACTATCAATCGTCCGGGGTGGAGAGCTCAGAGTGGAACTACAGAAAGAAACTCTGTCACTGTCAGGATTCAAACTATCAATCGTCCGGGGTGGAGAGCTCAGAGTGGAACTACAGAAAGAAACTCTGTCACTGTCAGGATTCAAACTATCAATTGTCGGGGCTGGAGAGCTCAGAGTGGAACTACAGAAAGAAACTCTGTCACTGTCAGGATTCAAACTATCAATTGTCGGGGATGGAGAGCTCAGGGTGGAACTACAGAAAGAAACTCTGTCACTGTCAGAATTCAAACTATCAATTGTGGGGGGTGGAGAGCTCAGGGTGGAACTACAGAAAGAAACTCTGTCACTGTCAGAATTAAAACTATCAATTGTGGGGGGTGGAGAGCTCAGAGTGGAACTACAGAAAGAAACTCTGTCACTGTCAGAATTCAAACTATCAATTGTTGGGGGTGGAGAGCTCAGAGTGGAACTACAGAAAGAAACTCTGTCACTGTCAGAATTCAAACTATCAATTGTCGGGGGTGGAGAGCTCAGGGTGGAACTACAGAAAGAAACTCTGTCACTGTCAGGATTCAAACTATCAATCGTCGGGGGTGGAGAGCTCAGGGTGGAACTACAGAAAGAAACTCTGTCACTGTCAGGATTCAAACTATCAATATTGTTTGGGGTGGAGAGCTCAGAGTGGAACTACAGAAAGAAACTCTGTCACTGTCAGGATTCAAACTATCAATCGTCGGGGGTGGAGAGCTCAGGGTGGAACTACAGAAAGAAACTCTGTCACTGTCAGGATTCAAACTATCAATTGTCGGGGGTGGAGAGCTCAGGGTGGAACTACAGAAAGAAACTCTGTCACTGTCAGGATTCAAACTATCAATCGTCCGGGGTGGAGAGCTCAGAGTGGAACTACAGAAAGAAACTCTGTCACTGTCAGGATTCAAACTATCAATCGTCCGGGAAGGAGAGCTCAGAGTGGAACTACAGAAAGAAACTCTGTCACTGTCAGGATTCAAACTATCAATCGTCCGGGGTGGAGAGCTCAGAGTGGAACTACAGAAAGAAACTCTGTCACTGTCAGGATTCAAACTATCAATTGTCGGGGGTGGAGAGCTCAGAGTGGAACTACAGATAGAAACTCTGTCACTGTCAGGATTCAAACTATCAATTGTCGGGGCTGGAGAGTTGAAAGAACCACAAACCTTCTCTAAAACCGATTCAACATTTTTCATATATTGTGTTAATATATCTCTATCTTTAGAAGTCGTTCTCAAAGCATTTTCAGCATCTTTTATATTGTGCAATAATAGTTTATTATCTTCCTGGAAATGTGTCGATTGTTTATTGAGTTGACGAATCACTTGTTCTTTACGTTTCAATTCAATTCGTGCCTCTGATAATCCCTGAAATAATAATCAAATAAAACATGATTAACGGTATACAATCACAGTTTGTTAACGGTTCAACAGTTCCGGATTCAGTTCCACAACTGTTTAGGATTTGACTGAGCGTGACCTGTATCCTAGCCTTTGTGATGCATGGCATCCAGTCAAGGCCACTTCGATATCTAGGGTGTGAGGCACCAGGACAGATATCAAGGGTGTGAGGCACCAGGACAGATATCTAGGGTGTGAGGCACCAGGACAGATATCAAGGGTGTGAGGCACCAGGACAGGTATCTAGGGGGTGGGGCACCAGGACAGGTATCTAGGGGGTGGGGCACCAGGACAGCTGGAGGTCAGCGAGCGATATTTACCTGCATAGCATCAGTTAAAGCTGTATTTCTCCTCGAATCATCGTCTGTCATGACGTCCAGTTTATCAGACATTTCTTGTATTTGTTTATTTTGTTCACTCAGTATTTCCTGCGCGATTTGCTCTCGTTTCAAAGTCGCGTTCAATTCTAAACAAACTTGTTCAAATCTCTCCATTTCAACGAGTTTATCAGCCTACATTTCAAATACAATCAACATTCAATAACAATTCATTAACTAGTTGGGGGGGAGTCAGGGGGGGGGGAGTGAGACCGCTTCTTTCTCCCTTCCATAAAAGATAATGACATCAAATAGTTTACAAGTGACTGGATCTATACTAGACTCAATGTTCAAAAGATCCAATCACTTGATGGACATATTTTCTAGAAGTGTCTGTGGATCAAATCACTAGTTAACAATTTGATGATGTCATAGGGTGATTTATGGAGACAGACATGTTTAATGGTAAGATCTATAGATGAAATCAGTAGCAGATAAATGAATGATGATATGTATAGATATGGAGGCAGTACCTGTGATTTAAGCGCTGATAACTCCGATTCTAACACCTGCGCTCTCTGAGATGTTGACGTTAATTGTTCGTTGAGTATTTGTAAAGAATTAACAGTAGTTTTTAAATCTCTCCGTTCTATTTCTGCTGTGTGTAGAGCTTGTGTTAAATCTAACAACTGAGTCTGAAGTGTCTTCATCAAATCCTGAAACATCATCATTATAAATAAAACACGAGAATCAAATACTCTATTTCAATTCATAATCAGGGAAAATACCCTGATATTTCCCTGACCCTTGATCAAAGATTTTGCAATCAAATTATAAGATAATCTCAATGTGGGTTGTTTCTTATCAAGAGTTTCTTTTTGTCACTTCTCACCAGCGAGAACAAGACACAAAAACTTCAAATTCCCCGATTGATTTATAAGATATTCTCAGCGGGGGCTGTTTCCTATCAAAGGGTTCCTTGTGCCACTCAGCAAGGACAACAAGACACCAAAATACAAATTCCCTGTTTTTCAAGAAACCATTCCGAATTTCCTGTTTTTTCTGATCTGTAAGAACTATCCACACCGAGTCATTACAATTCACGGTATCTAAATTAATAAATTCGACAGCTTTACAAGAATTACGGTTAAAATCCATAACTAAGGTACACAGTGACCTCAATAATACGAAATTCGGTCTCATCACAGTTTCAAAATTTATCCACATTTCAATAATGTGAAGCCATTAAAATAATGCTATTAAAACATTTGTGTCAATAATTAATGTATTCTGGTGTGGGCAGGTAGGTAATTACATTCACTCTACTGATAACCTAGCAGAGTATTGAATATATTAAATGATTTAGAACAATTACATCGTCGACATTGATTACGGTAATCCGTGTCTAGTTTAGAGATGAATCCCGGTTTTACGGAATCTCGTCTGATGATGGTTTAATGTCATCCCACATTTCGATTAATATAAAACCGTTATAATTGGACAAAATTTCGAATGATGTCGATGCAATATTCATAATAGACAATGATTAGATAAGTAGTTATCAAGCTGATACCGCGATGCCTAATGACCTGAACCATTCACAATTAGTTCAGGATCTCGATGCCAACCAGAATAGTAGAAAGTAGGGGAGGCAATAACTTACAGTTGAAGTAGTAAGATGTATTTTCTCATCCGGCGCTCGTTGTTTAAGGGTATAATTCAATCCGACTCGTAGGTTTTTAATCAGTGAATGTTTCTCGTGGAAACCAGCCGTTGAATCTTGAACCGATTGTTCAAAGAACGTCGGTAATTTATCCATTAATTTACGGAATGAATTCCTAGCGGCGTTTACGACCAGTTTAGGATCGGTTTCACCTCCTAAAAAACAAACAAATATATCATTATTACACCACAGTTCAACAGCTGTAAGACAGAATTATCAATAGAGTAACTCAGAGTAAACTCTTACAACTGTGGAACTGGATCCTGAGTTCACAGTTAACTCTAACTCACAACTGTGGAACTGGATCCTGAGTTCACAGTTAACTCTAACTCACAACTGTGGAACTGTATCTTGAGTTCAGAGTTAACTCTTGACTCACAACTGTGGAACTGGATCCTGAGTTCAGAGTAAACTCTTGACTCACAACCGTGGAACTGGATGCTGAGTTCAGAGTTAACTCTTAACTCACAACTGTGGAACTGGATCCTGAGTTCACAGTTAACTCTAACTCACAACTGTGGAACTGTATCTTGAGTTCAGAGTTAACTCTTGACTCACAACTGTGGAACTGGATCCTGAGTTCAGAGTAAACTCTTGACTCACAACCGTGGAACTGGATGCTGAGTTCAGAGTTAACTCTTAACTCACAACTGTGGAACTGGATCCCGAGTTCAGAGTTAACTCTAACTCACAACTGTAGAACTGGGTCCCGAGTTCAGAGTTAACTCACAAAATCAGACTCTATTGGGTCAAATATTTGGAAATGAACCAAATAATTTCTAATTCAGTCTAAAGGAGGAACTCGATCGGAGGATTTTGATTCTTACCATCTTTACGAACGGTATTAACGAGATCCTGAAGTTCATTCGTTGAATTCATCAGTGTTTGTAACAACTGTGGACTGGATAACCATTCTAATACTGTATCATAACCAGCTCTACTCTGTGACGATTTCCCTTCACCGCCAACTCCCACTCCTGCAAATCAATGAAATTACTTTACAAATAAAAGTACGCGAGATAATATAATCACAGCGTCGAGGAGGGAGGAGGGGGGCTGCAGTGTGAAGGGAGGGAGGAGGAGGGCTGCAGTGTCAAGGGAGGGAGGAGGGGGGCTGCAGTGTCAAGGGAGGGAGTGGGCTGCTGCAGTGTCAAGCGAGGTGGGCTGTTGTTCATGAAATATGTTCACTAAATAGTGCCGCCGATTAGAATTGGTCAATTACATAAAATCCTAAATTAAGCATGAAAGAACATTCAACATTTTAATTATATCCCATATAGTCATCTTCAGGAATACATATCAACCTATACCGGGTGGAACGTTGAATAAACTACAGCTAGCTCTAGAAAACATTTCTGACTTCTTATTATGGGGTTTTACATCATTATTACAACACTGGATTAAAGAGTGTTTCATCATTGGTAAAATTGGTCAACTATTTCTGACCCCACTGGATTCCGAGGTAATCTATCATGACCACTGATCCCCCTTAGACCCCTATCCATTCAATAAATGATCCTCTTACAAAACTATTTTCTTTTACCTTTCAATTTGATGTGTGTTTTATTCGATGAACCGCTGACGATGTTGATAGAATTGAATCCTGTTGTCATATCGTAAGAAGTGAATAATCTCGTCGTGTTGTTGCTGAAGTAAATGAGTCTATTTGCGGCTAGGACAGCGATCACCGCTCGACGGAATCTCAATATCGCGCTGTATTTACTGCGACCTATCGCGCGGTGAAACGGCAGTATCAGATCACCCTCGGTATCCAGCGACGCCGATATGGTATCCGTTAATACTCTCGCTTGATACTTCAATAATTCACCCTGCGATACTTGACCTTGTAGGAACTGACATTGAGCGGTTAGTGCGTTATATCGCTGGTAGAGGGGGTAAAATGCACCGATTATCAGCGCGGTAACCGATAATAATCCAGATTTCTGTTCGTGATTATCATTGAGTAATTGGCGTAGTTTTGAGCACTCTGATTCTAAAGCTTGTTGAACTGAACCGGTTTGTTTCATTCTCTCCCACGCTTCATCAGCCATCGTTTGACTCTTCTACAAATACATTAATCATCAATCATTACTGATCCCTCTACATCCACTTCCACAGTTGTGAGTTGAAGGAGGTGAGAGAGGTGAGGGAGGTGTTATACCTTCTGTCTGGTATGTATATCGGTCAGTAACTGTGTATAATGATCCTCTGGGAGGTGAGGGAGGTGAGAGGTGAGGGAGGTGAGAGGTGAGGGAGGTGAGAGGTGAGGGATGGAGGTGTTATACCTTCTGTCTGGTATGTATATCCGTCAGTAACTGTGTATAATGATCCTCTGGGAGGTGAGGGAGGTGAGAGGTGAGGGAGGTGTTATACCTTCTGTCTGGTATGTATATCGGTCAGTAACTGTGTATAATGATCCTCTGGGAGGTGAGGGAGGTGAGAGGTGAGGGAGGTGAGAGGTGAGGGAGGTGAGAGGTGAGGGAGGTGAGAGGTGAGGGAGGTGTTATACCTTCTGTCTGGTATGTATATCGGTCAGTAACTGTGTATAATGATCCTCTGGGAGGTGAGGGAGGTGAGAGGTGAGGGAGGTGAGAGGTGAGGGAGTTGAGAGAGGTGAGGGAGGTGAGAGGTGAGGGAGGTGTTATACCTTCTGTCTGGTATGTATATCGGTCAGTAACTGTGTATAATGATCCTCTGGGAGGTGAGGGAGGTGAGAGGTGAGGGAGGGAGGTGTTATACCTTCTGTCTGGTATGTATATCGGTCAGTAACTGTGTATAATGATCCTCTGGGAGGTGAGGGAGGTGAGAGGTGAGGGAGGTGAGAGGTGAGGGAGGTGAGAGGTGAGGGAGGTGAGAGGTGAGGGAGGTGAGAGGTGAGGGAGGGAGGTGTTATACCTTCTGTCTGGTATGTATATCGGTCAGTAACTGTGTATAATGATCCTCTAATTCAGTTTTCTGTTTCTGCCAACAATTTTCTCTCTCTTTCGACAGTGATTCAAGTTTATTAATTTGACTCTCGTGACTCAGTTGCATCTGATCTAATAAACTTTCCTTCGTTTCCACGACCGTTTCTAGGTGTTTACTCTGTTAAAAACACACATGCCACAGTTAGTTTCACTACATGCCGCAGTAAGTTTCACAAAAACCGATGTTAATTAATTACAGTTCAACTCACACCTTGATTAATTCAAACAATAATCAAATATAATTTCCTGATCTTAAACTCGCACTGATTTAATTTTCCCGGGGTCACAGTTCGAGGTGAGGATTATCGTCTACCGTTATTTCAAAATTTAAAACACGCACCTTTTCCTCGTAACGACCGAGACTGTTGACTAGAACAGATATCTGTTCGTGAACCATGTTAGAAACATCGGACCACGTGAAACCATCGACTTGAGTCGTTCTGACATCCGGTACTCGAGTCCCTGCTAACAATCTCTGATAGATCGAATGTAAACTGTTCATTTTATCCTGAAATCACAAACACAAATAAAATCACTTCATTATTCAGAGTTATTCAATGAAAATGTGATTAAAACGATGACGAATTCATGAAATTCTGAATGATTTTCTCGAGATGAATCCTGTATTTACCTGATCTTCTTTCTTCTTTTTCTTTTCTAATTTATCCATCTGAAAATCGAACAAATGATAATAATTCACATTCAGAGTTTAGTGGCTGCAGTTGCTCAAAAAGTTGGTCAAAATTATAACTGGCGGATAGTTGACATAGTGACCATTAACAGTTCATTGTAACTGCCGTATTTATCCGCTGGTTTAACACACAGTAGTATATAGTACCTGATTAGTAAGCTCTTCAACTCGTAATCTATCTCTACTCAGATTCACGTGTTTATCTTGTAGTTCAGTTTTAGTCGATGTTAAACCGCTCTGTAATTCACTGCATTCAATTCTCAACCGACTCAATTCTTTACACGACTGACTGTAAGCGTGTTGTGTTTCCTCCAGTGATTTATCCTTCGTCCAAATCATATCTTTATAAGAATCGCATTCTTTACCCAACGTTTCGCAATGGGTTTTCATTTTGGATAACTGAAAATATTCGAATTCAAATTTCAAATATTATAACCGACGAACATATGAGACAACAATCGCGACTGTTTGGAATAATTACCTCTTCAGAAGTCATGTTTAATTTGCGTTTATAATCGAGTAAAGTATGACGTAGATTCTCCAGCACGACAGACGGACTTACTGTACGTGATTTCTTTACTGATTCTACAATTAACAAAACAAAATAACAACATGTTAAACAGTAAAACACAGTTCTACAGTTCAGGACCCGGTTCCATAGTTATGGATCCAGTTCCACAGTTCACAACTCAGTTCCACAGTCCACAACTCAGTTCCACAGTCCACAACTCAGTTCCACAGTCCACAACTCAGTTCCACAGTCCACAACTCAGTTCCACAGTTCACAACTCAGTTCCACAGTTAAAGACTCAGTTCCACAGTTAAAGACTCAGTTCCACAGTTAAAGACTCAGTTCCACAGTCTACAACTCAGTTCCACAGTCCACAACTCAGTTCCACAGTTCACAACTCAGTTCCACAGTCCACAACTCAGTTCCACAGTTCACAACTCAGTTCCACAGTTCACAACTCAGTTCCACAGTTAAAGACTCAGTTCCACAGTTAAAGACTCAGTTCCACAGTCCACAACTCAGTTCCACAGTCTACAACTCAGTTCCACAGTCCACAACTCAGTTCCACAGTTCACAACTCAGTTCCACAGTCCACAACTCAGTTCCACAGTCCACAACTCAGTTCCACAGTTCACAACTCAGTTCCACAGTTAAAGACTCAGTTCCACAGTTAAAGACTCAGTTCCACAGTCCACAACTCAGTTCCACAGTCTACAACTCAGTTCCACAGTCCACAACTCAGTTCCACAGTCCACAACTCAGTTCCACAGTCCACAACTCAGTTCCACAGTCCACAACTCAGTTCCACAGTTCACAACTCAGTTCCACAGTTCTACTTGATCCAGTTTTAACTATTCACGGTAAAGTTTAAGTCAAAACCAATCAATGATCGACGAATTGTATTTTTCTTACTTGATTCTAAGTTGAAATTGTCGAGTAATAATTCTAATTCTCTCATGTTTCCACCGTAAGTTTCTTCCAGATGAACTTGACGTTTCTTTGCCTGAAAATAACCATACACACATTTTATTAGGATCAGTCAGTTCACCTCGAGGGGATCAGTCAGTTCACCTCGAGGGGATCAGTCAGTTCACCTCGAGGGGATCAGTCAGTTCACCTCGAGGGGATCAGTCAGTTCACCTCGAGGGGATCAGTCAGTTCACCTCGAGGGGATCAGTCAGTTCACCTCGAGGGGATCAGTCAGTTCACCCCGAGGGGATCAGTCAGTTCACCCCGAGGGGATCAGTCAGTTCACCTCGAGGGGATCAGTCAGTTCACCTCGAGGGGATCAGTCAGTTCACCTCGAGGGGATCAGTCAGTTCACCTCGAGGGGATCAGTCAGTTCACCTCGAGGGGATCAGTCAGTTCACCTCGAGGGGATCAGTCAGTTCACCTCGAGGGGATCAGTCAGTTCACCTCGAGGGGATCAGTCAGTTCACCTCGAGGGGATCAGTCAGTTCACCTCGAGGGGATCAGTCAGTTCACCTCGAGGGGATCAGTCAGTTCACCTCGAGGGGATCAGTCAGTTCACCTCGAGGGGATCAGTCAGTTCAGACCAAGGGGATCAGTTAGTTCACCCCGAGGGGATCAGTAAGTTCACCTCGAGGGGATCAGTTCAGTTCACCTCGAGGGAATATCAGTTTACAATCTCAGTTCAATTTACCTTTGATAATTCTTTCTTTAATTCGTCAAAGTTTTTCTCATGAAGTTCCAATTGTTTCGATAAATTTGTAATGATTGATTTTTTCTCGTCCAATTGTTTAGTGAGTAATTGTTTCACAGATTCGTGTTCTCGTTCCAAACTACAATAAATACATTAATCCTTCCGTTTACAAACACCGGATTCACGGGGAGCGTAGGGGAGGGTTAGAATACACTTATAGAGGGCAGCACTTACACGCTGAGTTTCCCGGTCGCCGTTTGACATTGTTTATGTTCGTTAGCGTAAGCTTCCTCTAAATCCCTAACAACAACAACAACAATTAGCGGCGATAAGCAACAATTACAACCATGAAAACCATCGTCAAGCATTAATAAGCAGTTTAAACTAAAATCATGGTTCTAACGAATGATTCGGCGGTGAACCCTGTAAAACCGGGTTCACTAGTTCAGAACCGTGTGTTAATAGTGATTCTACTATAAGCTGTTCGTGTCATGTGTAAAAAGTTGATGAAATGTTTTTAAAATGTTTTACCTCAGTTGTTTTTCGACGGTGTCCGCGTTATTTACCGTTTGCGTACGAGCCGTTTTCTCCGAGTTTAAAGCGCCCTCTAGGTCTCGAACTCGTAACTACAAACACATGACGGAGAGAATGAACGATAATCCGATCGCGATGAGTTTAAAATATTCACTCGTCAACGGCAACCGACAACAAACCTGAATAATTTCCGAGTTGAATTTAGTTTCTAGATGAGCTGCTCGTTCGGCTTCTACTGATTCCTCTAAACCTCTTACTCTTTGTTGAGCCGCCTACAAACACAAACACAAACATTAATCAATAAATGACAGATGTATAATTCACAGTGTGTGATGATCACAATGATTAATACCTCTGTATCCTGTTTAATACGTAATTCTCGATCTCGAGAAAATTCCAGTTCATTAACCTGACGTCTTATCGTATCGCTATGGATACGTATTTCATCTTGTAATTGTTGTATTTTTTCTTTATACTCCGTTAAATTGCTACGAATAGAATTTAGAAGAGAATTTTACAAATATCTGCAGTTTCTGTGGAATGAAGGAGAGAGGTCAGTCAGTATGCGGAATGAAGGAGAGAGGTCAGTGAGTATGTGGAATGAAGGAGGAGAGAGGTCAGTCAGTATGTGGAATGAAGGAGAGAGGTCAGTCAGTATGCGGAATGAAGGAGAGAGGTCAGTCAGTATGTGGAATGAAGGAGAGAGGTCAGTCAGTATGTGGAATGAAGGAGAGAGGTCAGTGAGTATGCGGAATGAAGGAGAGAGGTCAGTCAGTATGCGGAATGAAGGAGAGAGGTCAGTCAGTATGTGGAATGAAGGAGAGAGGTCAGTCAGTATGTGGAATGAAGGAGGAGAGAGGTCAGTCAGTATGCGGAATGAAGGAGAGAGGTCAGTGAGTATGTGGAATGAAGGAGGAGAGAGGTCAGTCAGTATGTGGAATGAAGGAGGAGAGAGGTCAGTCAGTATGTGGAATGAAGGAGGAGAGAGGTCAGTGAGTATGTGGAATGAAGGAGGAGAGAGGTCAGTCAGTATGTGGAATGAAGGAGGAGAGAGGTCAGTCAGTATGTGGAATGAAGGAGGAGAGAGGTCAGTCAGTATACCTACCTCTCATGTGACTGCATCACAGTTTCAAGTCTCTCTCTTTCAGCTCTTACGACTTCAACCTCCGTTTTCAACGTTTCTATTTCTTTATCCTTCAACAAAATGACAACGCAAAAATACAATCGAATTTCGCTATATCTCGATTGTCATTATCTTCATGAGTTCTCGTAACGAGATTTACCTTTTCTAGACATTTATTATTGAGTTTTTCAGTTTGATGTTTAGCCTCGTGTAAACTCTGACCCCATTGCTGTTTTAAATCTTCCATTCTGTTCTCATTCGATCTCAACTGACCTGCAATTCAAATATACAATTATCTCCCGCTATTTCACACTTACCGCAACAATAACCATATTCGATATTTACTTTTCAATTGTTCTATTTCATTGACTAGAACCGATTGTTGTTGGTTGCTATCGGTGAGGGTGTTATGTTTTTCCCGTTTGACGACTGTTAGTTCATACGCTAGGTTCTGATTTTCAGCCATTTGTTGCTCGAGTTGACATCGAAGAGACGTAACCTGAGTTTGCATCGTAACCATCTACAAAACAATACAAACATCCATCCTTTAAATAGTGTCGACAAACTCCATGTTTTATACAGTCAGGGTGGCGCCTGATTTTTCCCCGTGATCACACAAAATACCCACAGAGTGAATCAGAGAAATTCCTAGGTTTAAAATGATACAGTTGAATCAAATACTGATAAAGAAATACGTGGTCAACAGTGTTATCAAAATTCAGTTTTTGATTCCGATCCCTGGTTGATATTCTACAGTTTAAACGTGTTCTGATATTTTACCTCATCGTTAACCTTCGTTCCATCCTCTAATCTTTCACGTTCAACTGTGTTCAATTTTCTGCGAAGCTGAAGAACAATTTCTGAAAATCCAAAAAAAAAGGATCAACATTTTACAAAATGTTTTATAAATTTCAACCAAAACATGGAAGTAACATAAATCCTTCTAGTTTCACTAGTAGATGTAAAACCAAAAACAAGACCACTTCATTTTTACCTTGTTCATTTTTGTAAGCGTCCTGAAGTTGTTTCATTTGACCTTTCACCGACCTCAATTCGCTTTTACTTTTGAAATTCTCTTCCAGATTCAGAGACATCGCGAGTCGCGCCCCTTGAGCTAAAACGGACGGATCCGGTTCGTGAAACGCTGAATCTTTCATCGGACTACCGAGTACGGGTTCCTCACGACCTCCGAGGACCGGTACCTCGCGACCTAACTCACGCTCGGCGCTACGTAATTCAGATTCATCACCTCGACTTGGACTCAAACTTCGAGTCAATATTTTATCTAATTCCATCTGTAAAATTATGAAAATAGAAAATATTTCATTCCACGGACCAAGTTAAGAACTGAGAGGAATATTCGTCCACTTACCAAATCAATATTTTGAGTTTGTTCAGATTCGGCTGATTTTTGAACGGTTTGTTTAGTTTGAATTCGACCGGTAGATGACGGACGTTGGTTTGTCTTCACGCCGGTAGATGGCGCTCTGTTTCTACCGGTACTCGTTGATCGGCCAGCTCGCGATGACTGCTGCTGCTGCTGAGTGATGTTAGTTTTACTCCCCGATGGCGCTGCTGTTCTAGCACCCCCCGTCTTACCAGACATCTGTAAAACAACAATAAACAACCTGCAGTCGACTGTGGTAATTCAAGATCCACCAGGTGGCGCTAATGTATTTTCTTCTGCGATCCAGTTAAGGTTTCCCAACATAATTTGTTGTGTACAATATGAAAACCCTTTAAGATGAATGAGTTTATCTTCAAATGTTGAATTAGTTTATGTCTTTTTTATGGGAAGCTTAAAATGAAGATGAATATGGATCGAAAACTGTTACCTTTGAATGAGGAGGATTTCTTACGAATGACATTGAAATATCTCTCTCTCTCTTCTCTACTAGTCTTTACTGAGTGAACTATAAATACAGAGAGATGTTTCCTGTGTCACAAATCAACTCACACTGGATGATGGACTAGTCTTTATTTCACTTATAAACAAATCAATTAACAAGACTAAATGAATTAATCAGACTAATTATGGTTAGTAATTACAGTGATTACTCATCAGACTGTATTAAATTGAACAGACAGTTAGCGTTAGGTCTACTCCTCTCGGATTCACAAACAAACTGTCTCTAATTATAGTAGAAAGTTCGATAGATGAGTAAAGACTAGTCATCACAACCAAAACAAATCTCGCACGACACACAGTGAATTTTTCTTTAACTTAAGTCCTTGCCCACCAACAGGAGCAGGCCCTGGACACTGGACAGGAGCCAGGGCAGTCAGTTTTGTTTGAATTTCGATATTTCTCACTGGGGGTCAAAAAAGAGCTTTTTTTGCGTCCAGGCCCCTGTGACACCCAGATACCAGTACGAGAGTATTCTACATTCTGCACACGAGCAATTATTGTTTTTATAATAAAATGTCAACGATTTTTCTGCATAAATAATTCAAATACACACAATTCATTTAACTACTGACTAAACATAATAAACACAGACTACCTACTACACGACAACAAAATGATTCGAGATAAATCAAAGAATTTGAACCACATTTCAAACTATTAAAACTTTCAAACATCGCTCGTTAAACACACGATTAAAAAACATTAATCATAATTAGCCTTTGATGTAAAAAATCTCTTACTTTAGCGGAGTGAAAGCTATGAATGTTGAAATAACGACGCATGTGTGAACTTGTTTGTTTATACCGCCATCTTTAACCGTTGACCTTGACCCCCTGTGTAACGGCTCTCCGTAAATATTAAACAGAATATAAAATTTTTAAATTAGGAATACGTAAATAAGCTCTCAAACTACATAAATATAATGGCTGCTAATCTTTTTATTGATGAAAATGAGTTCTTGAAGGACATACCGATTGTGGTACGGATGAGTCCGGTTCGTATTCCGATCTAGAAATCCACAAGATGGCGTATCGATCAGCTGAGCCAGAATCCCCGAAACGTCATCATCGCTATGCTTCAGCCGTCAGTTGATGCTGCTGTAGCCAAACAGGACGTTAGAACCGGCACAAAAACGATGTATATATCCTGACAGGTTCAGTGTGCCTGTAACCGGCAGGTTTAACCCGTCAGATCAATAGATTTATACTTTTTAAAACACTTCCTGCTTTAGTGTACTCGGAATTGATAAATTAGTCAACCAAACCGGTGAATAGATCACACCGAGCAGAGAATCGAGTGACTGTCGGTCTTACCGTCGTTTGTTTTACATCATGCGGTTTTCGGCGATTAATTATCTATTCGCTATAATTACAATTAATACAATTATCGATCGAGTGAAAGGACAAGTTTATCTGAATAAATTCGCTGTTGAAATAGAAGGGGGTCATCACCAGGCTGACCGGGTCGCCGAACAACTGGGATTTATTAATTTAGGACAGGTAAGCCGTAAATTAATTTTGTTGCAGTAATTATAGTAAATTGAATACGGATGGATGAATGACTGGTTGTGTGGTTAATGAACTGTGTGGTTCTGCTCTGTATATCTCACTGCTGCTGATGAGGCCTAGCAGCATTCATGAATATCTAATTGATGAAATTGAGCGTAGAACCAGCTGAATCTGGTAATACTATTTCACTTACCACCCTGCTGTACCACGGTCAGTCTCTCGATGGACCTATAATCTAATTTATACGTCCAGGGTTTCTCTAAGATATTGGGGGGGGGGGGGGTCAGTATTAAAGGGGCCCCGATGTTTATACTGAACTTTGACACAGTAACCCAGTTTCACAGTGAGTTGGATTTGAACTGATTTTGACTCTGTATCAGTTACACTTCACTCTCCTTTCATCTTTATGATAAAAATGTGTGTGGCCCTAATTCCACAACGTACATCATCAGCTTCCGAGATTCTCATTAAGATAAAAAGATTTTTTATTACAAAAATCCTTGAGATTTGTTTATTGAGTTTGAGTTTAAGAGTTTAACTGGCTTACCTCGCACTCCTCTAGAGAGATAGGAAGGTTTTTATGAGTGTTTCACGGTTGAAAATAGCTTCCATTTTTTATGGTTTGTTTGAAATTGATTTATAAACTACAAATATTCATCTCACAAGAGAGAAAGAGTAGGTATAGATTGAGAGGGTCGGGGGGGCTTAAACAAAGAGATTATAAGGGGGAAGGGGTTGATGGGGAGTAAAGGGGAGGATGTAATGACAGCTGGACCAGTAGTAGCTGTATTCTGGAGTGATTGATTAACAGATGAAATCTTTCTTTCTGAAAGGTTTTTTTTTTTCCAAAAAAATATTTTCCCTAATTAGATGAAGTTTATTACAGATGTTTCATCGAGGGCTCAGGAGCAGCTTAAGTTCAACGATTCGGTCGATTTTTTTGTGGTTTTTTTGTTTTTCGAGCAAACACGGCTACTAGAGGTTTTTCTGCGACTGGGAGTCAGACTAAAACAATTAACGGAAGTCTACGTTTAAAAATAAGCTGCATATTTGTGTGAATGAGTCTGTAACTGGTTTTTACAACCTATTTACGGTAATAACTGCTTATTAAAACGAAATCATTCTCTGATTTTTACAACTCTTTGTCGAGAGTTGTGATGTTAATTTATCGAATAAAACCGGATTGAAATGAATCGATTCAGCGATGAACTATGTGTCTGATTCTAATTGATGCAAGTTACTGAGGAAACGAAGGTTGTATGAGTGAATTATTCATATTGTGTGTCAGTAGAACAATGTGCGTTAGGGGGGTACCCTAAATCAGAGACCCCTGCTACGACAGATCCCTGTACTGATATAACTGTTATAATTACCTATATCTGATAGAAATGATTGATCACGGGTTCATGCAGTTTGTTTCATATCAATTGACACAGATTATATAGAGATATCTAAATCGTTTCAGTTTTTATTTCAATATCATTTCACAAATTTCCCAATTCTTAAAAATAAGTGATATTTATTGATTTTTGGTATCGTTATCATAAAATCATTATCTTTATGAAATAGATTTCTGAATATATCACAGACACAGCGCAACCATATGGAAATTGTCAAGTAGAAACTAATTAAACACTCATGAGATTAAAATTATAATTGATATATCAAATTATGATACTGATATATCGAACTAGAGAATTGATATGATGAAGTAGAGTAAGTTAACAGGTGAAGGAGAGGCTGACAGACACAGGAGACTGAGGTTGACAGACAGTTGACAGGCTGACAGACACAGGAGACTGAGGCTGACAGACAGTTCAGAGGCTGACAGATAGATGAGACTGAGGCTGACAGACACAGGAAGACTGAGGCTGACAGACAGTTGAGAGGCTGACAGACACAGGAGACTGAGGCTGACAGACAGTTCAGAGGCTGACAGATAGATGAGACTGAGGCTGACAGACAGTTCAGAGGCTGACAGACAGTTCAGAGGCTGACAGATAGATGAGACTGAGGCTGACAGACAGTTCAGAGGCTGACAGACACAGGAAGACTGAGGCTGACAGACAGTTGAGAGGCTGACAGATAGATGAGACTGAGGCTGACAGACAGTTGAGAGGCTGACAGATAGATGAGACTGAGGCTGACAGACAGTTGAGAGACTGACAGACAGACACAGGAGACTGAGGCTGACAGACAGTTCAGAGGCTAACAGACACAGGAGACTGAGGCTGACAGACAGTTGAGAGACTGACAGACAGTTGAGAGGCTGACAGACAGTTGAGAGGCTGACAGACACAGGAGACTGAGGCTGACAGACAGTTGAGAGGCTAACAGAGACAGGAGACTGAGGCTGACAGACTATTGAGAGGCTGACAGACAGTTGAGAGGCTGACAGACACAGGAGACTGAGGCTGACAGACAGTTGAGAGGCTAACAGAGACAGGAGACTGAGGCTGACAGACAGTTGAGAGGCTAACAGACAGTTGAGAGACTGACAGACACAGGAGACTGAGGCTGACACAGTACTGACAGATTGTTGTAGATCAGTTTTTGTTACCGGTATTAATGGATCTGTTGTTTATTGACCATGATACGACAAGGACAATAGGAGATCTTCATCAACATTTACAGCAGCATTCAGAGAGAGAGGGAGGCAATCGCTATGACGATATCAACCCTATCAACAAACAGTTTTAAACCTTCAAAGGAAACAGAATTCTTGCTTTAAAGATGGAAAGATTTTTTAACATCTTCTTGGAATTTTGCGTTCACTAGATTTAATTATCCTGACACAGAGAACATTTAAATCTCACGAGGAATTGGTGATGATTTTGTTTCTGGTGAATTTAGTTTGGAATTGTATTTTCATGTCACATAAACCAACAGCAGCAGCAGCAGCAGCAGCAGCAACAGCAGCAGCAGCAGCGACAGTTAAGACATCTCTGTTACTGCTCCATCTGTGGCTATTTAAGAGAGAAAATCATCATCTCAGTAAAACCTTCTATTGTAGCCTCTCTTCTCTCTTTCCTCTTCTCTCTTTCCTCTTCCCTCTCATCTCTTCTCTCATATGATTAATTGAATTTATTTGTGATTATTGTCTGTATATTAATATTATTGGTATTTATAAATAGAACTAATATCAGATCTCTGACAGTGTGTCTGATTTATATATTTATATCATAATTCATTTCATTAATTCACATACGACCGATGACTGAGGCTAATATCTTCTCACCGTGATAGAGTGGGAGAGTAGAGAGAGAGTGGAGTGAGAGAGAGTGGAGAGAGTGAGTGGAGTGAGAGAATGGAGACACAAGGGAGGAGGGGAAGAGATGAGACAAGAGGAGGAAGGGAGAGGGGAGAGGGAGTGGAGTGAGTGGAGACACAAGGGAGGAGGGGAAGAGATGAGACAAGAGGAGGAAGGGAGAGTAGAGAGAGAGTGGAGTGAGAGAGAGTGGAGAGAGTGGAGAGAGAGAGTGGAGTGAGAGAGAGTGGAGAGAGTGAGTGGAGTGAGAGAATGGAGACACAAGGGAGGAGGGGAAGAGATGAGACAAGAGGAGGAAGGGAGAGGGGAGAGAGAGTAGAGAGAGAGTGGAGTGAGAGAGAGTGGAGAGAGTGAGTGGAGTGAGAGAATGGAGACACAAGGGAGGAGGGGAAGAGATGAGACAAGAGGAGGAAGGGAGAGGGGAGAGAGAGTGGAGTGAGTGGAGACACAAGGGAGGAGGGGAAGAGAGGAGAAAGAGAAGGAAGGGAGAGAGGAGAGGGAGAGAGGGAGGGAGAGAGGGAGGGAGGGAGGGAGAGGAGAGGGAGAGAGGAGAGGGAGAGAGGGAAGAGAGAGAGGGAGGGAGGGAGGGAGAGGAGAGGGAGGGAGAGAGGAGAGGGAGAGAGGGAAGAGAGAGAGGGAGGGAGGGAGGGAGAGGAGAGGGAGAGAGGAGAGGGAGAGAGGGAAGAGAGAGAGGGAGGGAGGGAGGGAGAGGAGAGGGAGGGAGAGAGGAGAGGGAGGGAGAGGAGAGAGGGAGAGAGAGAGAGGGGAGGGAGAGGAGAGAGGGAGAGGAGAGAGAGGGGAGGGAGAGGAGAGGGGGAGGAGAGGGAGGGATAGGAGAGAAGGAGGGAGAGAGAGAGGAGAGGAGAGAGGGAGAGGAGAGGAGAGAGGGAGAGGAGAGGAGAGAGGGAGGGAGAGAGAGAGAGGGAGGGAGAGAGAGAGGGAGGGAGAGAGGAGAGGGAGGGAGGAGAGAGAGAGGAGAGGGAGGGAGAGGAGAGAGGGAGAGGAGAGAGAGGGGAGGGAGAGGAGAGGGTCACAGTGTTTATGATGCAATTAACTTGTGTTTCACTGAAAACCATTTTATTTCCGAGTCTCTGTATGAGATGTTTAATTTCCTGTTTCCATCAGTAACGTTCATTGTGAGCTTGATCGTGTCATTTAGACCTGTGTGTGATCACTGATCGTATCGTTTAGACCTGTGTGTGATCACTGATCGTATCGTTTAGACCTGTGTGTGATCGCTGATCGTGTCGTTTAGACCTGTGTGTGATCACTGATCGTATCGTTTAGATCTGTGTGTGATCGCTGATCGTATCGTTTAGACCTGTGTGTGATCGCTGATCGTGTCGTTTAGACCTGTGTGTGATCACTGATCGTATCGTTTAGACCTGTGTGTGATCGCTGATCGTATCGTTTAGACCTGTGTGTGATCGCTGATCGTGTCGTTTAGACCTGTGTGTGATCACTGATCGTATCGTTTAGACCTGTGTGTGATCGCTGATCGTATCGTTTAGACCTGTGTGTGATCACTGATCGTCCAGCGATACCTCGGTCCATAGTTTCAGATACATTGGATACCCCTGTCCACAGTTTACACTGGATACCCCTGTCCACAGTTTACACCGGATATTTCATGTACCCTGGAATTTGTCTTGTATTTTTCAGGTTGGAAGTTTAGAGAATCATTATATATTTGAGCATCATCAGATAGAAAAACGTTCAGCTGTTCCTCATAGACATCACCATATTAAACTGATAACACATTCACAGGTAAGAATTTATAGATTGAATCCTCTCCACCCCCACGTGACAGAGTTTCCCCACCCCCTCATTGAATTCAATCACAGTTTGATGTCTGATGTTGTTTATGGTAAGAATCCGGATAAGCAGAGTTTTGTATCCGATTTCCTCGCGCTCCTCGAGTTCCTCGAGTCTAATGAGGATAACGTGATGTTTCTGATGATGTTGGTAAATGGCACTTGAGAAAAGTAATTTAACTTGAAAGATGAGATTCAGTGAGATTAGTTGCGTGCAGACTGTGCAGCTCTGTCTATTGGATTACACCACGTCTGACATACATTTAATCATTAACATTTTAGACTAATTCTCACCAAAAATAACTGAGCTGAAAAAACAACACAATGAGCAGACGTCTAGTCAGCATTCTCATTTCACTCTCAAGCTTCCCTCCCTCTCCCTCTCCCCTCCCTCCCCTTCTCCCCCTCTCTCCCTTCTTCTCTCTCCCTCTCCCTCTCCCCCTCCCCTCCCTCCCCCTCTCCCCCTCTCCCCTCTCTCCCTTCTCTCTCCCTCTCCCTCTCCCTCTCCCTCTCCCTCTCCCTCTCTCCCTCTCTCCCTTTCTCTCTCCTCTCTCACTCTCCCTCTCCCTCTCTCCCTCTCCCTCTCTCTCTCTCTCCTCTCCTCTCCTCTCCTCTCCTCTCTCCCTCTCCCTCTCGCTCTCCCTCTCGCTCTCCCTCTCTCTCTCCCTCTCACTCTCCCTCTCCCTCTCTCTCTCCCTCTATGCTCTTTCTGTGTCACATGTTATGATAATAATGGTGCCAGTATTTTGCAGGTTTTATGGAGTGAACAACAAGTTGCTAAGAAACGAGTGAAACGTGATTATATTGAGAAGACTCGCCGTGAGACTCCCGGAGTCGACTCTCCTCAGTTTCATGATCCGTTATACTCTAAGGAATGGTATCTAGTAAGTATCATGCTGTTATCTCGTTGACACAACAGGTCTACGGGGGGGGGGAGGGGGAGAGGGAGTCCGGGGGAGAGTGTGCTGTGAGTCGATAAGATCTCTGATATTGATGCATTTTGTTTAGATGGAAATAGAATCTTTTTTTGCCTCATCGAGATGTCAGAGTTTGTATTTTCGCTCATCATTAAATCTTGTCACAACCACATAAACAACTACACGACAGATATCAAACAATAGACTTTAAAAATACCGGACATTTTAATAGTTTCAAATAAACATGTTGGTTCTATATGCGTTTATTTGAATAAAGATTTCCTCCTCGTCCTCCTCTTCATCCTCTTCCTCCTCTTCCTCCTCTTCCTCCTCTTCATCCTCTTGCTCCTTTAGCTTCAAATTGATATAAACACAGAAACCTGAGATGATGCTATTACTGATCGAGCGAGGCCGGTTGGCAGGAGGCCGGTTGGCAGGAGGCATTGTCGCGTAGGAAGCAGTTTTATGGTTGGACAAATACTGAACACTGAGTTATATTTACCTGGAATAAATAGTGAGAAAGGACAGGTGACTGAGTGGACAGCGGTCAGTACTGGTCAGTGGTACAGTGGTCAGTACTGGTCAGTGGTCAGTACTGGTCAGTGGTCAGTACTGGTCAGTGGTCAGCACTGGTCAGTGCTTGTCTCGGTCTCCGTATAGTTTTAATTATAGCTTCATCATAATCAAATTCACTTAACAATGTCACAGCAGCGACAGCAGCAGCAGCAGCAGCAGCAGCAGCAGCAGCACATCCATCAGTCACACAAAAATCATCTTTACTACTACTAGTAGTATACGTCACTGAGTAATAGTCTTATTAACTGAGATATGTAATGATTGTTTATACAATGAGTGAGTTCGAGGGGATTACTGATAATCTGTGTCTATCTGTGAGAGGGCGCGTTACAGATAATCTGTCTTCAGCATCCTGTGTTTATTCACTACAGTTCAGTTCATCTTCACTCAGTGCTTTAAAAATTCAGTACAGTTCTTAAAAATATAACCTCTTTTCTTCTCTCTCGCTCCTCATATCTTCCTCCTCATCCCTGCTAATTCCCTCTCTTCAATATCAAATTGATTGTTTTACTAATCTCTAATTCTGTCTGCTGATAGATCTTATTTATTGATATTTATTGTCATAACTCATAATCTGGTGACTGTTTACATCATGTGACCAGCTCTTGACCAATCTTAAGCTAGGGTCAACCCTAGGTGGATGCTATTTTGCATATCAAGTGACCAGTTTCAGCCAGTCACAAGCTAGGGTTAGGGTTAGTGGCCATGTGCTAACCCTAAGTGGGGGGACTGTTTGTTAATATCAGGTGACCAGCTCTTGACCAATCAGAAGCTAGGGTTAGGGTTAGTTGCCATGTGCTAACCCTAGGTGGGGGGGACTGTTTGTCAATATCAGGTGACCAGCTCTTGACCAATCAGAAGCTAGGGTTAGGGTTAGTGGCCATGTGCTAACCCTAGGTGGGGGGACTGTTTGTCAATATCAGGTGACCAGCTCTTGACCAATCAGAAGCTAGGGTTAGGGTTAGTGGCCATGTGCTAACCCTAGGTGGGGGACTATTTGTCAATATCAGGTGACCAGCTCTTGACCAATCAGAAGCTAGGGTTAGGGTTAGTGGCCATGTGCTAACCCTAGGTGGGGGGACTGTTTGTCAATATCAGGTGACCAACTCCAGCCAATCACATCTAGAGTTAGGAGGCATTTATTTACACTTCAGATATGTAATATCTGAAAATATCAATTACAATAGACCAAAGATCAGTATTAATATACTGATTATTATCCCTGTATCCAGAACTACAGGAAAATAAATTAGATATTTGAAATTTAAAAAAAACTTGTTTCACAAAATCCCTGATTTCAAAGTTGAATTTGAAATGAAAGAAACCCGGAAATTAAACATAGAAATATCTTTATTTATCAAGTATTATATTCAATTAATTGAATGATAGGAGACTTGATTCATCCGTTGATCGGTCGTAATCTAGATCCGTTGATCGGTCGTAATCTAGATCCGTTGATCTATCGTAATCTAGATCCGTTGATCGGTCGTAATCTAGATCCGTTGATCGGTCGTAATCTAGATCCGTTGATCGGTCGTAATCTAGATCCGTTGATCGGTCGTAATCTAGATCCGTTGATCTATCGTAATCTAGATCCGTTGTTCGGTCGTAATCTAGATCCGTTGATCGGTCGTAATCTAGATCCGTTGATCGGTCGTAATCTAGATACTCTATTTTCAATATTACAATGCTTTGAATTCAGAGAAAACTAATTTCATTAAAAGTTTTAAAAATCCATCCTTTGAATAAATATGTGAGGAAATTGGCCTGGTGTAATTTGATAATAAATGATGATAATTAGATAATTTACATGAGAATTCATCTCATACCATGAAATATCATCTCATTTATTCAATGTTTTAATGATATCGATATTTGATAAACTCAAGGAAACGTAGATAGTGTTTCATTTAAACTCCTTCATCTTATTGTAGGATTTTAGAACACAGATCCACGATGGTTTACTTGGAAAACATTGTATAAATTGTATATTGTGTGATGTTGAAGTTGAAGTTGATGATGTATTTGATTATAATTCTAGCACGGTGGTGGTAACAGTGGTTATGATATGAACGTTAAACCTGCCTGGGCTAAAGGCTACACTGGCAAGGGAGTCGTAGTAACTCTATTAGACGATGGACTCGAGCACAATCACACAGATCTATACATTAATTATGTGAGTAGTGTAGAGAGGGTAGGAAGAGAGAGGGGAGAGAGAGGGAGAGGGGGTAGAGAGAGGGGGAGGAAGAGGGAGAGGGGAGAGGGAGAGGGGGAGGAGAGAGCGAGAGGGGGTAGAGAGGGGAGGGAGAGGGGGAGGGAGAGGGGGAGGGAGAGGGAGAGGGGGTAGAGAGAGGGAGAGGGGGAGGAAGAGGGAGAGGGAGAGGGGGAGGAGAGAGCGAGAGGGGGTAGAGAGGGGAGGGAGAGGGGGTGGAAGAGAGAGAGAGGGGGTAGAGAGGGGAGGGAGAGGGGGAGGGAGAGGGAGAGGGGGTAGAGAGAGGGAGAGGGGGGAAGAGGGAGAGGGGAGAGGGAGAGGGGGAGGAGAGAGCGAGAGGGGGTAGAGAGGGGGTAGAGAGGGGAGGGAGAGGGGGTGGAAGAGAGAGAGGGGGTAGAGAGGGGAGGGAGAGGGGGAGGGAGAGGGGGTAGAGAGGGGGTAGAGAGGGGGTAGAGAGGGGGAGAGGTGTGGGAATTCTAATGAGTACACATCAGGTTTTCACCTATTTCCGCTATGACAATCTTTCCTCTCTGTGGTTGTTTTGATTGTGGTATTTAATAACAGACTCTATTGCGGAAACGTGTATCAGGTTTCTCATGTTCTGCATGAAGAAATTTGAGCTGAAATTATTCAGGGATCTTTTTTGCTATCATTCTTAAGTGACACACAATACAAAAACCCACACAACAACAACAAAGTCATTTCTTGTTTTAAAATGTCAAGCTTTAGATATTTCATTACTGATAATATCTGATACCGGTATCTGGTGTCGCGATGAAGAGACTGAACTCAAAACATATTCTTCAATTCCAAAAACCAATCTGACACTAATTAAAACCTGTCGCTAACCCATCACCAGCCCATCAGCCCATCACGTGTCCATCACCAGCCCATCACCAGCCCATCCAGTACTGTAGATTATATCTTGATTATGCGTCCGTGGGCCCAGACTATGTCTGTATGAACCTGCAGCCTGTAACCAGCACCCCCTTTCAGCCTGCAATCACCAGCTTACAAACATCCACCGCTTGAGCGTAAAGTGTGGGTGTTCAGTAAGTGTGGGTGTTTAGTAAGTGTGGGTGTTCAGTAAGTGTGGGTGTTTAGTAAGTGTGGGTGTTTAGTAAGTGTGGGTGTTTAGTAAGTGTGGTTTAGGTGTACAGGTGTTAATACATGTGTTGTATATATATTTGTAGGACCCTGAGGCGAGTTATGATATCAATGATAATGATAATGATCCGATGCCAAGATACGACGATAAAAACGAAAACCGGTAAAATTTATATTTGATATTAAAATACAATGTTACGTGTGTTTGTGTATCTGTGAGCTGTCGGGACAATCACCGGCGAGCTGTCGGGACAATCACCGTCGAGCTGTCGGGACAATCACCGGCGAGCTGTCGGGACAATCACCAGCTCCACACTCATTGTCTATGCCTTTATGTTGTTCACTCTTTTAAGAATATTTTTTCTGACGTTCAAATGTTTTACGTGTCACGTTTTTCTGGTTGAAAATTTCAGCGTGTTTTAATTTAAAACACGGCTGACTACGATGTGTGTGTGTGCAGCCACGGAGACCATTAAAATCAGTTGTTGAAAAAATATTTACGATTTCACTTTCCATTTCAAACTAACATAAATCTCGAAACAGACAATAAATGTCCAGGAACGAATAACCGGTTTATAACTTTGTAGAAAGTGAAAATGAGAAGGTTTTCTTCGTAAAAATAATTCCTGGTTTATACACCCTACATACTCTCCTAGTATGGTATAAATGTTACCGGTCTATTTAACTATGTGTGTGATAGTGAGCTATAAATCCTACTCAGTGCTTTATATGATAAAACATTAATCACACGAGTTCCCACTCCATCCACTTCTTCCACTCATCCACTCAGTGTCCACTCACTAATCACATTAATGTTTTTGATGTTTTCAGTAACTGATTGTGGTATGAATTCTCTCTCCCTGCTGCTCGGTTTTAGTTTCTGGTTAAGGATGAATCTGATTATTTTATATAAATACAATATGATATAAACCTCGACATTTTTTTATGGTTTTCAGGTGTTTTTTTGTTTGTTATATAGAATATATAGTGTTTATACTGCGTTACAAATTCGATACGAAATAATAGAATGAATAGCTAAAAGCCGGCCGCTGGTAAATGGATGCCGCTGTCGGCAGTTTTAATGCTTCACCTGCAGACTGATACTGACTCGGTTAATGGTACCTTTAAGGCTTGTACTTTCATCTCTTATAAATGAAACTAAATTCAATTATTCGTAGGTCTCACTAGAATACCGGTAATGGCTGATGGGGGGTCTGTCTGGTGACGGTCATTAATTACTATCGGATATTCTTTAATTATCAGTGCCATTTTCAATATTGTCTAGTTATCAGTGCCGTTTTCAATATTGTCTAATTATCAATGCCGTTTTCAGTATTGTCTAATTATCAATGCCGTTTTCAATATTGACTAATTATCAGTGCCGTTTTCAGTATTGTCTAATTATCGGTGCCGTTTAATTAGTTGTGAATTATTTATACTCGACGCTTTTAAACTATTTCAATTCGGCTTCGTGAGTTACAAAAACAATCGATTTATTTTTTGGAGAAAAACAAATTTAAGAATAAAACTAAGACCTTTTCAAATAGATGAAATATTTATCAGAAATAGAATCAATGAATCCAGTAAAACCCTACGTCATCCAACAGCAGTTTAAACATTTCAAAATTATATTCAGAAAATAGAAATGGTGAGAGATAATCTTACAGTGATCTATAGCCTATGATCCGGCCTTGTATATAGAATGACAATGAATTGATTAAACTGTATATTTATTTCAGACATGGAACTCGTTGCGCTGGAGAAGTTTCCGCTATCGCTAATAACAATAAATGTGGTGTAGGTGTAGCGTATAACGCTAGAATAGGAGGTACGCGGTTTGAGGGGGGGGCACTGAACCGTCAAAATGTCTCCTCTTTTCTCTCTGTCTCACTTTCTCTGTTATTTATTTATGTATATATTGTATGCTGGGGGCAGTTTGTTTTACAAGGACACAACATCTGAAATATGATGTATGACAGTGAAATATCTCTGACCCAGGGGTATTGTGATAACGGCTGGAGGGAGGGGGGAGGGGGAGGGGAGAGGAGGGGGAGGGCTGACTGTCTCTTTCTGCTGCTATAAATCTGAATTAAGCATCACGTATTGTACAATGAAATATCTCTGACATTTGAAGATGACCTGTCAGTAGTTAGTGTCACCCATAGTATTACTCCGGGAGTAGTAACTACCCGTCAGTAGTTAGTGTCACCCATAGCGTTACTCCGGGAGTCGTAGTTACTATCATTCCTTGTACCATTACTCCTATAATCTCAATCAATCTCCATTAGATATTTATTATTTACTCTCAGTCTGTACCTGGGTTTATTCCATAATCCATATTCCATAAATATTATATCAAACCTGCTTTCCTCTCCCCCTCTCCCCTCCCCCTCTCCTCTCCCCCTCTCCCCTCCCCCTCTCCCCCTCTCTCTCCCCTCTCCTCTCCCCCTCTCCCCCTCTCCCCTCCCCTCTCTTACTGCCCTCAGACTCTACTTACCGTTCTAAGATGTTCACATCCTTAAAAATAAAAACCACGCAAAAATCTCTCGATGAAATATCACGGTTACGCATTCTGTATTTGATGAAGTCATTTGGATCGAAGTATTTGATTAAACAGGTTTTATTTACACACTCTTAGTGTCTACACCTGACTAGTGTCTAATACTAGAAGTTAGAGAACTTCATCAGGGGGGATGAAGTCAAATGTCAGACTATAGGGTGTGGGTGTACAGTCAAAACTACATGATGAATATTTAGATTTGACAATATATATCTATGATCAGATTAAATCTGGTGTATTATGCAGTTTTGACGGATAAATTTGGTTAGTTTTGACTCTGATAAATGAGTTTAAGTTTTGATAGTAAACGTCATGAACAGAACAATAATAATAAAACCGATGATGAATAATATTTCCAGGAGTTCGTATGTTAGATGGTGATGTCAGTGACGTCGTAGAAGCTTCATCTCTCAGTTTAAACAGACAACATATAGATATATATTCAGCTAGTTGGGGACCGGATGATAATGGGAAAGTTGTAGATGGTCCAGCTGCACTCGCTAAAAAAGCTTTTCAGGAAGGAGCTAAGAAGGTATGATATGTTTACTGAAGATTGCGAATGTTCGCGATCCAATTACACAATTCTGTATTCAATATAACTATATTCCTACAAATTATTGCACGATGATATGCCGGCGGCGGAGCTCATTAAAGGGGGGTTTGGGTTCCTCCCCAAGAAAAAATTCACTCTTTTCCCTTGTATTTAAAGGCATTCTGGACCTGGTAGATTAGGTACTTGTAGAAAATATGTTGTTATTCATATTTTTCTGGCTATATTCTGGAATACAGTGGAATAGTGCTAGGATCCACCCCTGATTGAGTTAACTCTTAATTCACAACTGTGGAACTGGAGTCTTAACCTCTTCTTATAGTTGAACAAGTTAAATGAACAACCGTAAAAATGTTGGAAAAATTGATCCTCCTGCTTTAAATACAGTACACAATAACCATTGATGAAACACTCTGAGTCCTTCAGAGTCATCTTCAGAAATACTAATGTTGTAACGAGATTATGAGATACATATCCAGTCCAGCAGAGAGATACATCTATTGATATGATGTGATACAAACAGCGTGTTGTTGTTATCTTGTTGTTGTTGTAGGGTCGTAACGGTAAAGGATCTATATTTGTTTGGGCGTCAGGTAATGGTGGTAATAACGATGATTCATGTAACTGTGATGGATACACTAATAGTGTGTATACCCTATCGATCAGTAGCGTATCGGAAAATAATAAAAAACCCTGGTATCTCGAAGAGTGTTCATCAACACTAGCGACAACTTACAGTAGTGGAGAAAATCTACCCATCAAGGAACGACAAATTGTAAGATTTCATGTTTCAATTCGTGATTTATTCAGTTTGTAAAATAAGGGAATAAGATGATCTCTATATCACAGTCTAAACTTCACATTAGAACAGTAAAGGTTCATTTAGATGATTTTATCACAATACCTGCTAGAAGAGCCAGTTATCACAATACCTGCTAGTAGAGCCATTGGCTCATCAGTTGGGTTGGTTAAAGTTACCTACTAGCTGGACCAACAATCTCAGTAGTCACTATGTCACTTCTTAACTGTGACCAAATTTTGAGCATCTGCGCCCCAGGTCCCCTGTTACTGTGTGCCTGTGCCATACCTGAGGTAGATACCCTATAATCAGGTCCCCTGTTACTGTGTGCCTGTGCCATACCTGAGGTAGATACCCTGTTACTGTGTGCCTGTGCTGTACCTCAGGTAGATACCCTGTAATCAGGTCCCCTGTTACTCCTGTAATCAGGTCCCCTGTTACTCCTGTAATCAGGTCCCCTGTTACTCCTGTAATCAGGTCCCCTGTTACTCCTGTAATCAGGTCCCCTGTTACTCCTGTAATCAGGTCCCCTGTTACTCCTATAATCAGGTCCCCTGTTACTCCTGTAATCAGGTCCCCTGTTACTCCTATAATCAGGTCCCCTGTTACTCCTGTAATCAGGTGCCCTGTTACTCCTGTAATCAGGTGCCCTGTTACTCCTGTAATCAGGTCCCCTGTTACTCCTGTAATCAGGTCCCCTGTTACTCCTATAATCAGGTCCCCTGTTACTCCTGTAATCAGGTCCCCTGTTACTCCTGTAATCAGGTCCCCTGTTACTCCTGTAATCAGGTCCCCTGTTACTCCTATAATCAGGTCCCCTGTTACTCCTGTAATCAGGTCCCCTGTTACTCCTATAATCAGGTCCCCTGTTACTCCTGTAATCAGGTCCCCTGTTACTCCTGTAATCAGGTCCCCTGTTACTCCTGTAATCAGGTCCCCTGTTACTCCTGTAATCAGGTCCCCTGTTACTCCTGTAATCAGGTCCCCTGTTACTCCTATAATCAGGTCCCCTGTTACTCCTGTAATCAGGTCCCCTGTTACTCCTATAATCAGGTCCCCTGTTACTCCTGTAATCAGGTCCCCTGTTACTCCTGTAATCAGGTCCCCTGTTACTCCTATAATCAGGTCCCCTGTTACTCCTGTAATCAGGTCCCCTGTTACTCCTGTAATCAGGTCCCCTGTTACTCCTGTAATCAGGTCCCCTGTTACTCCTGTAATCAGGTCCCCTGTTACTCCTATAATCAGGTCCCCTGTTACTCCTGTAATCAGGTCCCCTGTTACTCCTATAATCAGGTCCCCTGTTACTCCTGTAATCATGTATATTTAGGTGACGACAGATTTACGTAATCAGTGTACAGAGAGTCATACAGGAACCTCGGCTTCAGCTCCTCTTGCTGCGGGAATTTGTGCTTTAGCTTTAGAGGCAAAGTAAGTTTGTATAAACTGTAACATAGAGAATCAGCTGAATCATTGTGAGATTCATTGTGAGATTCATTGTGAGATTCATTGTGAGATTCATTGTGAGATTCATTGTGAGATTCATTGTGAGATTCAGTGTGAGATTCATTGTGAGATTCATTGTGAGATTCATCGCGGTGTTTATTCCATGTTATCATTTCAGTCCTTCTTTAACATGGAGAGATTTACAGCATATAGTCGTACTAACTGCTAATCCTGCTCCTATGATCGATGGCGAATGGATTATAAATGGAGTCGGTAGAAAAGGTACATTTATTATAAACTATTAAAACTACTGAATTTCATTCACTGTGAATTCAAACTGATTGTGAATTGTCGTTTAGTGAGTTTAAAGTATGGTTATGGTTTAATGGATGCTAGCGCTATGGTAGACCTCGCTGAGGTTTGGTCGACTGTCCCTCCTCAACACGTCTGTTCATCCGTCACCGATAATACTCACAGGTTTGTCCGTTACTATAGTTACTATCGTTTTCACAACAATTAAAACCATTAGATTTAAAAGTATTGAGAGTAATTTTCTGTAATTAATAGACTAATAGAGGGTGGAGGAATAGCTGTATCTATAGAAACGAATGGTTGTCACGATCGAGCCGATAGTACGGTGCGCTTTTTAGAACACGTTCAGTTGAAGCTGTCGCTAAGATACAGTCGCCGGGGAGCGTTAAAGATTCTATTGTTGTCACCGAACGGAACTGAATCGACGCTATTGGTACCACGGAAACACGACACGCAGGCTGGAGAATTCGATAGATGGCCGCTGATGTCCGTGCAATATTGGGGGGAAAACCCGAGCGGCAAGTGGACGCTTACTATACAGAATACTGGCAGTATGAGTAATAACGGTACGTATCACTGATTATAGGTGGCGCAGCTGTTTTCAGATTTTAATTCAGAGAAGTTTTGATTGTATTTCTAGGTGAATTGTTAGAATGGCAGATCATCATGTACGGAACAGAGCATAATCCAGTTACTAAACATACCAGCATGCATCATAAAAATGGCCGCTCTAAAAATAGTCGAGTTACTGAACGAACGGAGATGAATCCAACAACACAATACGATTCTGATTACTTCGATCAAACTACTGATCCTGATTACTATGGAAACGATCAACTGGTAAGTATCAGACAGACTGACTGACCGGTCGGCTGGCTGGCGGACTGACTGACCGGTGGGCTGGCTGGCGCACTGACTGACCGGTCGGCTGGCTGGCGCACTGACTGACCGGTCGGCTGGCTGGCGGACTGAGTGACCGGTGCGCTGGCTGGCGTACTGACTGTCTGGTGGGCTGGCTGGCGGACTGACTGACCGGTGGGCTGGCTGGCGTACTGACTGACCAGTGGGCTGGCTGGCGCACTGACTGACCGGTCGGCTGGCTGGCGGACTTACTGTCTGGTGGGTTGGCTGGCGTACTGACTGACCGGTCGGCTGACTGGCGGACTGAGTGACCGGTGCGCTGGCTGGCGTACTGACTGTCTGGTGGGCTGGCTGGCGGACTGACTGACCGGTCGGCTGGCTGGCGGACTGACTGACCGGTCGGCTGGCTGGCGCACTGAGTGTCCGGTGCGCTGGCTGGCGGACTGAGTGTTTGGTGCGCTGGCTGGCGTACTGACTGACCGGTCGGCTGGCTGGCGTACTGACTGACCAGTGGGCTGACTGGCGTACTGACTGACCGGTCGGCTGACTGGCGGACTGAGTGACCGGTGCGCTGGCTGGCGTACTGACTGACCGACAGGATTAACGACCGATGGTTTATTGTTTAAAACTGTTTTGATTGTTGTAGAAATGTAATGTAGAATGTTTAAGTGGTTGCCATGGTCCCTCAGCTGATGAGTGCGTTGATTGTAGACATTTTAGAATTCGAACAAACGGGTAAAAAACTGATCCGCAATCCGTAATCCGCTGCCGCAGTTTAGTGATTAGATTATTGATTGATATTTGATTGTTTATATAGTCGATGCGTGTCACAGTGTCCGGATACTGGTTACTATAGTAACCCGGAACAGAGGTCATGTATCCAGTGTGATCAGTCGTGTTGGACGTGTATCGGACCAGATCGCACTCAGTGTTCATCGTGCGCAGACGGATTCTATTTCATCGATCAACTCGGTACATGTGCTGCCACCTGTCCTGATGAATATTACGCAGGTAACAACATTACGTGTTAAACCTCGAAATTAACTGAAAACATGAGAATCTCAGATAGATTCGAGAATCTCAGATAGATTTGAGAATCTCAGATAGATGTGTCAATCTCACGTAGATATGAGAATCTCAGATAAATATGGGAGAATCTCAGATAGATGTGTCAATCTCGCGTAGATATGAGAATCTCAGATAAATATGAGAGAATCTCAGATAGATATGAGAATCTCAGATGATAATTTAGTATAATGTATTGTTGATAGATGTCTCTGCTATGACGTGTAAACAGTGTGACCCGACATGCCAGACGTGTCGACATCGTGCTGATAAATGTACTAGTTGTCCAGGTGGCGCTTCACTCGATCAGAATAGATGTGTTACGCGGTGTAGAATGAATCAGTTCCGTGGAGCTAATGGAGGGTACGTACATAGTTCTATATTCTACACACAGGTGGCGCTGTGTAGTTCTATATTCTACTCACAGGTGGCGCTGTGTGGTTCTATATTCTACTCACAGGTGGCGCTGTGTAGTTCTATATTCTATTCACAGGTGGCACTGTGTAGTTCTATATTCTACTCACAGGTGGCGCTGTGTTGTTCTATATTCTACACACAGGTGGCGCTGTGTAGTTCTATATTCTCCTCACAGGTGGCGCTGTAATCAATCTAACTGTGATTGTTTATATTGTTGTTTATTGATCTAGTTGTTACACGTGCAGCAGTAAATGTAAAGAATGTACCGGATCGACTGATCGTAACTGCATCTCTTGTCTGACAGGTGCATTTTTTATTAACGGTACCTGCGTGTCTGTCTGTCCGCCTGGTTTCTACGGCAATAAACTAGCAGCTGAATGTCTCAGGTTTGTAATCAACAAAACCTTACAGTATTGAGGACAGCGTTGAGAAGGGGGTTTGTAATATTGATTTGTATTTGTATTTTTGTATTTAGTTGTGATGGTCGCTGTAAAACGTGTTCTGGACCCGAATATAATCAGTGTTTATCGTGTAAACCTAATTTACAGTTAAACAATGCAGTTTGTATTCGATCGGTAGCGTGTAAACCAGGTAAACTCTCCTTTCACTGTGGTCACATCATCAAACTACTCTCCTTTCACTGTGGTCACCTCAAACTACTCTCCTTTCACTGTGGTCACCTCAAACTACTCTCCTTTCACTGTGGTCATATCAAACTACTCTCCTTTCACTGTGGTCACCTCAAACTACTCTCCTTTCACTGTGGTCACCTCAAACTACTCTCCTTTCACTGTGGTCACCTCAAACTACTCTCCTTTCACTGTGGTCACCTCAAACTACTCTCCTTTCACTGTGGTCGTATCAAACTACTCTCCTTTCACTGTGGTCACCTCAAACTACTCTCCTTTCACTGTGGTCACCTCAAACTACTCTCCTTTCACTTTGGTCGTATCAAACTACTCTCCTTTCACTTTGGTCGTATCAAACTACTCTCCTTTCACTGTGGTCACCTCAAACTACTCTCCTTTCACTGTGGTCGTATCAAACTACTCTCCTTTCACTGTGGTCACCTCAAACTACTCTCCTTTCACTGTGGTCACCTCAAACTACTCTCCTTTCACTGTGGTCACCTCAAACTACTCTCCTTTCACTGTGGTCACCTCAAACTACTCTCCTTTCACTGTGGTCACCTCAAACTACTCTCCTTTCACTGTGGTCACCTCAAACTACTCTCCTTTCACTGTGGTCACCTCAAACTACTCTCCTTTCACTGTGGTCACCTCAAACTACTCTCCTTTCACTGTGGTCACCTCAAACTACTCTCCTTTCACTGTGGTCACCTCAAACTACACTGCTTTCACTGTGGTCACCTCAAACTACTCTCCTTTCACTGTGGTCACATCAAACTACTCTCCTTTCACTTTGGTCGTATCAAACTACTCTCCTTTCACTGTGGTCACCTCAAACTACTCTCCTTTCACTGTGGTCGTATCAAACTACTCTCCTTTCACTGTGGTCACCTCAAACTACTCTCCTTTCACTGTGGTCACCTCAAACTACTCTCCTTTCACTGTGGTCACCTCAAACTACTCTCCTTTCACTGTGGTCACCTCAAACTACTCTCCTTTCACTGTGGTCACCTCAAACTACTCTCCTTTCACTGTGGTCACCTCAAACTACTCTCCTTTCACTGTGGTCACCTCAAACTACTCTCCTTTCACTGTGGTCACCTCAAACTACTCTCCTTTCACTGTGGTCACCTCAAACTACTCTCCTTTCACTGTGGTCACCTCAAACTACTCTCCTTTCACTGTGGTCACCTCAAACTACTCTCCTTTCACTGTGGTCACCTCAAACTACACTGCTTTCACTGTGGTCACCTCAAACTACTCTCCTTTCACTGTGGTCACATCAAACTACACTCCTTTCACTGTGGTCACCTCAAACTACTCTCCTTTCACTGTGGTCACCTCAAACTACTCTCCTTTCACTGTGGTCGTATCAAACTACTCTCCTTTCACTGTGGTCACCTCAAACTACTCTCCTTTCACTGTGGTCACCTCAAACTACTCTCCTTTCACTGTGGTCGTATCAAACTACTCTCCTTTCACTGTGGTCATATCAAACTACTCTCCTTTCACTGTGGTCTTATCAAACTACTCTCCTTTCACTGTGGTCACCTCAAACTACTCTCCTTTCACTGTGGTCACCTCAAACTACTCTCCTTTCACTGTGGTCACCTCAAACTACTCTCCTTTCACTGTGGTCACCTCAAACTACTCTCCTTTCACTGTGGTCGTATCAAACTACTCTCCTTTCACTGTGGTCACCTCAAACTACTCTCCTTTCACTGTGGTCACCTCAAACTACTCTCCTTTCACTGTGGTCGTATCAAACTACTCTCCTTTCACTGTGGTCATATCAAACTACTCTCCTTTCACTGTGGTCTTATCAAACTACTCTCCTTTCACTGTGGTCACCTCAAACTACTCTCCTTTCACTGTGGTCACCTCAAACTACTCTCCTTTCACTGTGGTCGTATCAAACTACTCTCCTTTCACTGTGGTCATATCAAACTACTCTCCTTTCACTGTGGTCTTATCAAACTACTCTCCTTTCACTGTGGTCACCTCAAACTACTCTCCTTTCACTGTGGTCACCTCAAACTACTCTCCTTTCACTGTGGTCGTATCAAACTACTCTCCTTTCACTGTGGTCATATCAAACTACTCTCCTTTCACTGTGGTCTTATCAAACTACTCTCCTTTCACTGTGGTCACCTCAAACTACTCTCCTTTCACTGTGGTCGTATCAAACTGATCCTCTTTGATGTTATTAGTAATGAATTGTATTGTCATTGTATTTTAGATGAATATAAAGATGAATCAGGAATTTGTCATCGATGTCACAACAAATGTAAAACATGCAGCAGTGAAACGAGATTTGATTGTTTATCCTGCAAACAAAACATGTAAGAAATATCAAAATCTCACCCAATTTCTCCAGTCTTTCACCTAGATTTAGGGGTCATACATGAAGTAGTTTGAAGGGAGAAATGTCAAGTCCCCCTTCTCACTCTTCTATTGATGCAAACATGCTTTATATAAATGGCCCTAAAACCTATGTTTGTTGATTTTGTGTCAGATGGATTTAAGGAGATTAATGGATTAATGACTAAAGGGTTAATCTGTTTGCAGGTATTTAGATCAGGGTGAATGTGTCAGTCATTGTGGTAGAGGTTATTATATCCATACGGACCGCGGCCAGGACGCATCGCAGGTGTCAGAGTGTCGCGAGTGTCACATGAATTGTCGCAGGTGTTCCGGTGGTCGAATAAACGAATGCACGAAATGTGAACATGGTCTCGTTTTATCAAATGGAGAATGTCAAACAAAATGTAATTCGGGGTATGTATAAAAGTGGATCTGTTACCGGACTTCACAGTTATAGAACTCGATGATTATAATAACAAAATCTCTATTTTGAAGATACTTTAAATAGTTTCTGTTATAACTGTTTTCTAGGTTTTACCCAGATGTATCTAGTGTTTGTAAACGATGTAGTAAGTTATGTATAGAGTGTACTGGACTGAGTTCTAATGAGTGTACCGTGTGCGCGACTGGGAAGGTTTTATTATCCGGTAGATGTTTAAATAATTGTCCAGCCGGATATTACAAATCTTTGAAAACTCAGTGCCTTAAATGTCACCGGACCTGTAGGTCATGTTCAGGTAAGATTCATCTCTCTGAAGCTGTCTATCTGCCCGTCTGCCCCTCCATCTGTCCGTCTGCTGCCGCTGCTGTTATTCAATGTGTTCCTCTCTCTCTCTCTATTCAGATGAAGGTCCTCGTAGTTGTAGAAGTTGTAACCATGGTTACATGCTGATAAATGGAATATGTCAACGAGTTCCTTCCTGTCCATTAGATAAATACTACAGCATTTCATCGAAGGTATAAACATTGTTTTTAAAGTTAGACGGTAATTTATTGGAGAAATCCTCGCGACATTCTCACTATTATTACAGGAATGTAAGTCATGTGACCCGCTATGTCGTACGTGTCAAGGTCGTGGATCTAGTAATTGTACTTCCTGTTACCCTACGCGTGTTTATAACGAACAGAGTCGTGAATGCGTCCTCTGTTGCTCGGATACCGTTAGAGATAACTGCTGTAATTGTCATCCGGATTCAGGTAGGTGGTTTACGCTATAATCAGTTAACAGTAAAACGTGGTTGAGGATCACTAATCTATAAACCTGATGTCATTTTCAGGTATTTGTTTAGAAGATCGTAATATTAAAGAATTGTCCCCGCTCGAGGTCGGGATTGAGAATCGCCAGTCTCCGATCACCGGGAGCGACGTTCTCTTATCGAGTCATTATTTTGGCGTTGTCGCGGTAATGAGTTGTATCGTTATAGTGTGTTTATATTTCGTTGTATTCGGCGCGTTACAGTTGTATTCAAATGGTTTATTATGTTTCAAACCCGAAGTCCGATATCAGGCTTTACCAACCAAATACAACCATCACACAGATAAAATATTATTAACTAAAGATGACTATAACGATGATGAGGAGGGGGATAATGAAGAGGAAATGGAGCTGTATCCTGGTGATGAGGATGTTATTATTGATTGATAATACGATGATTTTAGTATAAGATGTTTTTATATTTACTGCTCAGTATAAACTACTGTTAGCTCTTACTTACAGGCTACGCGCGCGTTTAAAACTTACACGGTTTAACTGTCAGACCGACCGGCTCTGAATAGAACTGAGACTGATCTTAAATCCAAGCCTCGATTGGGTAATTGGACCAGGTCTGTCTGTAGCCGGGATTAAACAAAGTTCTTTTACTTCAAATAATAACATTTTCCACCAAAGTATCTGTTCTTAATGAAAACAAGAATGAACTCCGGCTGACTCCTGGGCCTCCCTCCCACTCTGAGCCACCCTCCTACAGTGGGCTTCCTCCCACTCTGGCCTCTCTCCTACAGTGGGCTCCCTCCCACTCTGGGCCTCCCTCCTACAGTGGGCTCCCTCCCACTCTGGGCCTCCCTCCTACAGTGGGCTCCCTCCCACTCTGGGCCTCCCTCCTACAGTGGGCTTACACCTACTGCAGGCTACTTACACCTACATTGTGTTCGACTTAGCCAGATCCCTGGGACGATCAAGCTGTTTGTTTTCATCCAATCCCAGTGTAAATAATTCAAACCGATAGAGCTTGATGTAACCAGGGAGGAAGTGGGGCCCTCCTTCCCTGAAATCAGGGAGCCAGTCCCCCCGATTCAAAATGCTTTTTTAGTTATTGCTTCAATTTGCATTTTTAGATAATTATTTTAACCAATCATTTTATAAACAGATAATCATCATTCATCGCGTAGTTTATTAATGCTCAAATCTAGAACAAATTCAATTCACTCATCATCGCTATTTTATTGCTGTTATTTTACTCCAGTGGTTGTTGAAATATTTCAGCCCCTATTGGCTACAAACACAGCTAATATCTAGTCAGATAAAGACGAGATTACGAATGAAAATGGTCTCAATAGATAAAAACTGTAAATGAACAGCACTCAGTTCCACACATGAACGAACTCGAGTCATACGTGGAACTGGATCCTGATCGATCGCTAATCAATATCTACTCAGTATTTCTGTAAATAGATCAGAACTAAGAGACTTTTATTGATGAATGGATCGACATTCGAAATATAACTGACGTCTTGTGTTGTGAATGTTTGAATGAATGAAGTTGATTTTCTGTTAAGTTTTTAATAAAATCTGTGCAACAAAATTGCGTAACAATGTGATCAGTTACTAATTAACATATCATCATCGCTATTGGTTACGATATTGTTGAGTTTAAATTATTCGTGGTGTTTGTATGCGTCATCCATCTTCACAATGGGCGTGGCTTACCAGCCATGTCTGTTCTCCATCTTTTTAAACGTCGAAATTTCATCGAGAATTAAACAAAAACAACAAAAAACTGTTGTAATTTCAAAACTGGTTTTTTTTATTTTTCCCACATTAATCCATTGTACGCATGTTTTCACTGAGTGACATTTTGTAGTAAACAGATAAATATAATTATTAATATTATAATAATGTTATGTATACACACTATATATTTCCAATAAAAATAACTGTGATCTTCATTAAGAGATAAATATATTATTTATTTATTATTTATTTATTATTTTTACAATCATATGAAACGGCAATAAATTATAGCCCCTTAAAACCACAGATAGAAAGGAGAAATGTTGAGGAGACTGAAGACTATTTTCCACCAATGTTCGAGAACCAAATTGTACCCAATCGATTATAAAACGACTCATTTCGTTTTGGGGGTAAATTCTGGAATTCTGGAGGGAAATCGCTGAGATCCGTCATACTCTGATTTACTGTCGGTTGATTCAACTGAAAAATAAACATATCACTGTAAATACATGTATGGGTAGAATTCTGAATCCAGTTCCGCAGTCCAAAGACTTGACGAACAGCGGAGGGATAACAAGGTTCATGGAGTCAGATTCAACTGATCGTCTGTGCTCTATGAAGGGAGCGAGGAAGGGTCAGATTAAACAGAGTGCAAGAGAGAAAGGTCTCTACTAATCACACAACCCACAACCACCGGTAGAACCTGTTTGATTGATTGACAGAATCTGTTTGATTGATAGATTGATTGATAGGGGGGCGTGGTGAACTACGACCAATCAGAAAGAGGCATGGATATATTCGATATACTGTACCTTATCTTTAGATTCAATTTCCTTAAAACAGTAAAAATATTATTCAATATCGATATCTAAAAGTCCCCCTGGTTGAACTTCCTCGTTTTAGTCTTACCTTCGGAATAGTAATATGTGATTTATTTAAATTAGTCGTACTCAACGGTAACAATGAAAACCGTGTTTGATTGTTGGTTAGTTGAATAATGCTGTGTTGTTCTTGGTTACTGGTAGTTGTAGATGATGGCGTGCTGCGACTGGTTATTGAAACGGGTTTGTCTAAACCGGCTATTGAGCCATACAACATCTACAATCAATCAAATAACAATCAATTTATTAACAATTCAATCAATAATTATATTGATATAGATGAATGATGGATATTTACGGAGCAGCGTTGGGTCAGTTTAGTCAGGTGCGATTGAACGTAAGGCATAAATACGTCTAAATCGAACGGATCGATGTGATTCTCTAAATCCTCAATAATTCCCAACAGTTTCTTCTGGTAGAGTTTATTCGTCTGAAATAACAATTAAAAATTCACAACATAGAGGTTTCACTGATTCTACAGATTTTACTGATTTCACTGATTCAACAGATTTTACTGATTTCGCTGGTTTTACAGATTTGACTGTTTTCGCTGGTTTCACAGATTTGACTGATTTCACTGAATTCGCTAGTTTTACAGATTTGACTGGTTTCACAGATTTCGCTGATTTCACTTACCGCAGAATCGTCTTTTCGTGGAAACATGTATGAAATGAATCTAATATCGAACAGCATTTGTAACGCTCGATTCTGAGTAAATGGTACGACTGCCACGCCATCTATGGGTGGTTTTATGCACTCGCTGTATACATTCACCAGTTCATCAGTTGTTTGTTCAATCAATTCACATAAAACTTTCCTATAAATTACAGAAACATTGAGGTTACACAGATCAATTACAGAAACATTGAGGTTACACAGATCAATTACAGAAACATTGAGGTTACACGGATCAATTACAGAAACATTGAGGTTACACAGATCAATTACAGAAACATTGAGGTTACACGGATCAATTACAGAAACATTGAGGTTACACGGATCAATTACAGAAACATTGAGGTTACACAGATCAATTACAGAAACATTGAGGTTACACGGATCAATTACAGAAACATTGAGGTTACACAGATCAATTACAGAAACATTGAGGTTACACAGATCAATTACAGAAACATTGAGGTTACACAGATCAATTACAGAAACATTGAGGTTACACGGATCAATTACAGAAACATTGAGGTTACACGGATCAATTACAGAAACATTGAGGTTACACGGATCAATTACAGAAACATTGAGGTTACACAGATCAATTACAGAAACATTGAGGTTACACAGATCAATTACAGAAACATTGAGGTTACACGGATCAATTACAGAAACATTGAGGTTACACGGATCAATTACAGAAACATTGAGGTTACACGGATCAATTACAGAAACATTGAGGTTACACGGATCAATTACAGAAACATTGAGGTTACACGGATCAATTACAGAAACATTGAGGTTACACGGATCAATTACAGAAACATTGAGGTTACACAGATCAATTACAGAAACATTGAGGTTACACGGATCAATTACAGAAACATTGAGGTTACACGGATCAATTACAGAAACATTGAGGTTACACGGATCAATTACAGAAACATTGAGGTTACACGGATCAATTACAGAAACATTGAGGTTACACAGATGGACTGTTACTATCTACGGACTGGGGTCATAATTTTTAGCCACTCCTTTACGTCTCAGCCCATAGCAGTTTAAGCCTAAGCATCAGTGCCTGAATTATGAGTCTTACCTATTAACAGTATGGCCTCCGATCCTGTTGATTTCTGTGCACAGATTGTATAGAAATGTTTGTATATACGGCGACACCTGCATCGGAATATGAATACTAGAACGAATCACTCGTCCTGATTCTGATTCCTCTTCTATTGATACTTCATCCCATTTCTAAATAATATAATAATCAATATAAACACCTCGCAAGTAGCAGCAGCAGCAGCGGCAGCGGCAACGGTAGGAGCAGCAGGAGTAGGAGTTGTGTATGTAACCTTGGAGTAATCAGTCTGATTAACTTACAGTAGAGTTGTGTAGTAAACCTTGTAAACTTGTATCCAGTAAACACTGTTTAAGTTGCGTTATCATTGAATCTGATGTGAAACATCTCCAAACCCTAAAAACACAAAACAAGCCCTAAAAACAGTGACTCCAAAACCTATAAGCGTTGTCATACTTCATTTTAGAATCAGATGGACCAGTCTACCTCTCCCTCTCTGTCAGTCTACCCATCCCCCTCCCTTTGTCTACCCCTATCCCTCCCTCTGTCAGTCTACCCTCCCCCTCCCCCATGTCTACCCCTACCCCTCCCTCCGTATTTTCACTCACTTGTAAGCTGATAAAGACTCGTCTGACAGTAACTGTTTAATTGTTGTCCATTTTGGGTCGTCTGCTGCTGCTGCTGTTTTACTCTTTGATGTTGTTAAACTAGAATGTCTACGATTCGACCTATAACACAATAACAACAATACCGATAACTTCTGGTAAGAAATAGAGTAAGAGTAAGGGTAACTCCCAGTAAGAGTAAGGGTAACTCCCAGTAAGAGAAGGGTAACTCCCAGTAAGAGTAAGGGTACCCAGGCTAGTTTACTTACTTCACTGTGTCCGATTGTTTGTTCAAACCGATGATACATTGTTGTATGTTTGGACAGAGATCTCCGATAGCCTGACACAATCTACCGCAGAATAATATACCATCTATCAATGCCTGTTGCCTCGACGATGACAACAATGATTTATACTGCGTTACTAGTGAGTTTATATTACCCAGCAACCTATAATTAATTGAATAAATCATCTTTATATTCAAGGTGGATTGTTAAAATACTGGTTGAATTTTATGGAATGACTTCGCTACCTCTTAATGCAGAGTTCACAAGTGTTTTGTAAGAATGAATGAATTGATAAATTATCAGCAGTTCTGTCAAACACTCCACCTGTAGCTGCAGTTGCTGCATCACGATGAGTCTCACCAGGTGGCGCTGTCGTATAATAACTCATATCTTCCAACAATGATTTCAGTTTATTGTCCAAATTTTTACACAAACTACAAAAAAATCAAAGAGAATCTGATCACAGATTCCTGAATCGGAGGACGTAGAATGAGGAAACTTTGAGGGGGGTCAGTCTTACGTTTGTAAATTAGGCGTATACATCTTTGATTTCATAGTTAATCCAGCAGCGTCTGCTAGTGATTTAGAGATAGATGGCGTCCACGCAGCTCCACTCGCTATATCTGAGATATGTTCCTTCCAAACGTAAGTGGTTAAATCACTATCCAACGATACAGTTCTGAAATACAACATAGACGTGAGATTTAGAGAAGAGAGGAGAGAGAGAGGGAAAGAGGAGAGAGAGGGAGAGGAGAGAGAAGAGAGTGGCGAGGGAGAGAGAGAGAGAAGGGAGGAGAGGGAGAGAGAGGGAGAGGAGAGAGAGAGGGAGAGAAGAAGAGAGGGAGAGAGGGAGAGGAGAGAGAGACCGAGAGAAGGGAGGAGAGAGGAGGAGAGGGAGAGAGGGAGAGGAGAGAGAGACCGAGAGAAGGGAGGAGAGAGGAGAGGGAGAGAGAGGGAGAGGAGAGAAGAGAGAGGGAGAGAGAGAGAGAGGGAGAGGAGAGAGAGACCGAGAGAAGGGAAGAGAGAGAAGGGAGGAGAGGGGAGAGAGAGAGAATGGAAGAGTGCTATTTACCTCTCTGAACCAATGATTTCATTGAGAATTTTCTCCAGATGTTGATTTGTAGTCAGTAACGCGTTGTCAAACTGGCCTTCGAGAATTTCCTATAAATACAAAATACACACTTGCCAGGGACTGTTTCAGGTAGTACTCAATATTCAGGGATAGACGATTTTACTTACATTGACTCGTTGTATGAACAGTTTTCTCAGGAAATCGTCCCAGATTGAGATATCTCTGTTTAGAACGCGTTCACAAATTGAATTCCAGTCGTGAGATATTTCAGAGTTTGATAATTGATTCCAGATGTCGTCTCGTATTGAGGTCATCGCCCGGATACTCGTGATGTAACTCAATAATTTACAAACACCGTCAGTTACGTCTCTTAAACACGTCTCTAACCACTGATGAGATTTCTCTCGAAGCTGATTGGTCGATATTCCCGTTATAGGAGTTTGTACGATAAACTGAAAATCTATTTCGATCAAGTTTTAATTAGAAATAGTTAAACTAAACAAACACCTAGACTAGTGACTACAGTTACCTTAAACTAGGATACAGTTAACACTGGTGGAGACAAACATCATGTTTACAATGTAATTTTAATTGTCACTAAGGCATCTATCCAGTAGCTAACTTTAACTGTATAATTGAGGAACTGCCTCCAGAACTATACTTACCAGCTACAGACTTTAGAATACTAGTTCCAACATGATCTTTCTGTAACAGTTGTTCTGAAATAGATAACAATTCCACAGTTCGACAAAAAGCCACAATATTGAGAGAGTATTTAAACCAGCGCCCTCTAGTGGTTCATCGTGTACTCACCTGCTTTATGTTTCTCAGATATTTCCTGTAATGTTTTCACGAGTAGATTAGTATTTTTTATGTTGCCGTTGTTGTGTACCTCCTCTGTCTCCTCCTTCATCTCCTCATTCACAGCAGTGGTTTCCTCTTCGTCGTCGCTATGAAATATCTGATATATCTGTTGTATGGTCGTACACAGTATATTCACTACTGAACAGATTTGTGATTTAATCGAGTTTGATTGTTGATCCAATTTAAACAATTGTAGAATCGAATTCTGTGAAAAATAGATACAGACAAGAAATCAATGTTGAACTGAGATTAGAGGAAATGTGGAACTGAGATTAGAGGAAATGTGGAACTGGGATTAGAGGAAATGTGGAACTGGGATTAGAGGAAATGTTGAACTGAGATTAGATGAAATGGAAGCAATGTTTATATAAAGAATCCCACACTAGAATCTGAGAAGTTTCCTTTAAACTAATTATCTATTCAATTGACGTTTCGACTATAATCTGATAGTCATCTTCAGGGTCCAGTTCCACAGTTCCGAGTTAAGATTTAACTCCAAGTTTACTCATCGAAAATGAACTAACTTTAACTCAGAGTTAACTCTAACTCACAACTGTGGAACTGGGTCCAGGAATACTGATGTTAGGTTATAGTCAAAACATCAAATCAATAAATGATAAGCTTGAAGGAAACTATTCAGATTGTAGTGTGGGTTTCTCAAACTCATAGTGTTTCACCATAAAGCAATGTTTTAACCGAACTGATCTAGGTTTTATACTTACAGACCTAGCGAGCAGGAATTCATAGAAAACTTGTCTAGGATTCGAATCTTCTAACAGTATTATCGAACATAAACTGTTTGTGATCACTTTCACAGGTTTAGATGAATCTTTCAGCACTTGGCGACATTCCTACAAAATCAGTCACTGGTGAGTGAGGGATTAATGAATGAGGCAGTCCTGCACTGGCGAGTGAGGGGACAGTTTACCTGTAGTATACTAGCTCTGAAGTGACTTATAGCCGTCCACTGGCGAGTGAGGACAGGAAACCACGTGTGTATAGCTGTTGATTGTTGTGTATCTAGTTGTAATGAAGTATGAACGTGTCTCGCTACTAGATATAATTGAGTAGCCTTTAAATATTCACTGCTGTCCAGTTCTGTCCATATCCTCTCTGGTGTGTCCAACAACAGTTTAATCTGTGCAGCAATCGACAGGAATCGACATTCAGTTCTCTTCCTACAGAATAATCAGAATACAGAAAGAGTTTGAGGATCTCACAGATGAGTTATTGAGGAACTCACACTGATGAGTTATTGAGGAACTCACACATGAGTTATTGAGGAACTCACAGATGAGTTATTGAGGAACTCACAGATGAGTTATTGAGGAACTCACACATGAGTTATTGAGGAACTCACACTGATGAGTTATTGAGGAACTCACACATGAGTTATTGAGGAACTCACACATGAGTTATTGAGGAACTCACACTGATGAGTTATTGAGGAAGGTATATCTTACTTGTTGGTATTAGTAGATGTTTTATAACTAACTGAAACTCCTTTAATCATCTGATTCTGTTTCAATGTTTGACAATATTCCTGTATTTTATTCACTGATTTCATCACCTGTAAATACAGTAAAAACCGACACACTGAAACCTACCGTATCAAACTATCAGTTGATCAGGTTGATTATCAATACTTGCGTTATCAGCGCTAGTTTTCATCGATGTTATTGTATCTGCCGCATCTATCAGATCCCGATACCTCTCGCTGTAAATATACATCGCCCCCTAGTGAGTCATATATACACTAATCACTGTGACAGCGCCCCCTAGTAACTGATATATACACTAATACATACCCGACCATCTGTCTTAAATCTTCTTTCTTCCGTTCTATGTCCAACCTGAGATAAATATCGGTTTATATAATTTAACTATAATCAGTGATTATTTACAAATTGATTGATATTTATTCAAACCTTGTTTTTTTCTCAATGTTACGAATTTCTTCGATTGTGAATTTATCAAATATCATATTGATGTCCATATCCGGTGACGCCATCTTTTATTCCTTTACGTTCCTTTAACCTTGACGTTCACCTACAGGAAAAGAAAACATACACAGCCTGATTCATCGTTAAATGTGGTAATATCATCACTGCTGAATCTGGGGAGGGGGAGGTAAGTTACGCCATGGCGCGCGGGGACAGAAGCCAACTCGACTGAGAGGCAGTAATCTGAACTTTGCAGGTCGAATTAAGTTTTTTTAAAGGTCGGACCCTCTCAAGAGCTGCAGTGGATGAAGCAAGGGAGGTTGGCCAGGGGTGAGTGAGGGGTTCGGAGTGAGGGGTTGAATATATGGGTCAGGGACCGGGAGTGGTACACACAGACTATTCACTAAATATGTTCAGAGAATTCAGCGCCATATCAGCAACAAGTGATGGATCCAAACACCGGGCAGTGCGGGGACGGTGATCACTCACCTCTATAGGGTTACAGATAGGTTTACAAGTAAGAGGTAAGTAGAGGGTTTGCTGTAACTTGCCCCCGAGTCGCTGAACTGTCAATACGTGTAAATACACCGTCAGCTGGCGACATCTAGCGCCGGCTTTCTGAACTCATTCTTATCGCAATCAAGTGACACCGACTTCTTCTAAAACTATTGTCTTTAAAACCCGTTAATTACACTGTGTCAGCTCTCAACATTTAGATGGATATCGCCGGAACAGTTGTGAAAATAAACTCCCAAACCACTGGCAGGGATAAACTGTGCAGGTAGGGAGACATGATTCTTTATTCAGCTGGGCATCAAAATCTGAGGGGTGTACATTTGGATGGTGGTTCTACTATCTCAGATGTGCAGTGCATATAATGATGTACATGATGATGTAGAGGAAGATGTTGGTTGAATGCTAGCTGTGTAGAATTTGCAAACAACTGATAGGCTAAAGTGGTCTCATGTGCAGCCCTGTAACCGCAGCAGGGCTGGGGCTCCTGCTGCTGGGGGGGGGGGGTACTCCAGATTAGTGGACCGCTATCAGTGCTGGTGTTTTATCTCTAGGGCATTATTATGAACCAATGCCAGTAATTTCTGTCTCGGTTTCTGGAGTTTAGAATCTGTTCTTGAAATGCTGTATGTTCTTAATATGAGGATCGAGGAGCTAGGCCTAAGTGAATCTGGATCCACCGAGTGACCAGTCCAGAATGTGGTCAGTCAAGCAACCAGGTCTAGTAGACCAATCAGAGCCCTAGGGTTTGTCCATTCTAATCTTAGAGGGATGGTAACCCTAACCCTAGGGTTAGTCCATTTTAATCCTAGTAGAGGGATGATAACCCTAACCCTAGGGTTAGTCCATTTCAATCCAAGAGGGATGCTAGCCCTAACCCTAGGTTTAGTCCATTCTAACCTTAGAGGTATGGTAACCCTAACCCTAGGGTTAGTTCAATCCAATGTTAGAGGGATGGTAACTGATGGGCGAGTCCATTCTACCCCAGTAGGTATGGTCAGTTTGTTTACATCATGTGACCACAATTGGTCCAATCAGAAGCTGGGGATAGTTATTCTAAAATCCAAGGTTGTGAAATGTTAGTTTAGGATATGATACCATCTGTTGACCACTGGTCTTAAATTGGCCAGTTTAATTAATTCTAAAATTGTCTATTGATCTGATCCATCTGGGGATGCTAAGGAATAAATAGATATGAGAACCCATTGAATCATGTCACTAACAGTAACAGTTTTACTCCAAATTGTACTGATTGATATCCTCCCTCCCAAAAGATGAAAGCCCTAGCCCCTTGGTCTTAGTTAGGGCTCATTGTCAAAGCCAAATATCAGCAGGGCGTGACCTGACATTGTATACCGGCTACCGGCAATATTCTCTGTACCTTCTTTACTTATTTTCCCTTCATAACAGTGTATGCTGTGGTAATGATACCTGTTTATACCATGTCCCCCTAAACCCCCTTGAATTATACCCTTCTATAACTATGTATACAGAGGGATGATGTAGAGATTGTAGCTGAAATTCTTCTTGTAATTTATATTTGTAGAATTGTACAATATGGCAGTAAATTTATCTGGTGGTATTTACAATCAAAACCGAATAATGAAGAATTCGTGAAGAAATTTAAACACCTCGAATATTCTATCAGTACAACTAGAAAAGGTATTTATCAATTCATCCTCTATTGTATTAGTGACTGACTCAGTATTCTTTGTGTCACTCTCCTGTACTACTGTTTGTGATTACTTAAGAACTGATATTTCTAATTTTCAGTTCTGAGATTTGCTAAAAGTTTTGATATTCTCCTGTCAGCTTTGAGGACTGTTCGATTGGATGATTTTACTTTGAGATTATTGGTGACGCTCTCAAAAATATCGCAAGCTCTTTATCTCATAGTTGATAATATCATTCTATTGAATCGTTTAAAACTGGTTCCTATCGATCTTCAATCGTGGTCACAGTTATCGAATAAGTATTGGCTGATGATGCTGATTCTAAATCTGACTCGAGATATCAATGAGATTTACGTATCGATAATGAGAGAGATTGTTTACGAGGAGAAGAAGAACGAGATTGTGGGGAAACATTCCGGGAACCGTGTGAAACCTAAAACTCACACCTGGTCGCAAATAATCGTTAAATGTTTAATCGAAAACAAAGTGATTTTATTGGATAGTGTAAAGAATTCATGTGATATCGTTTTACCTCTGAGTTCATTAGGTTATATAGCGCCGAATTCTGGGATTCAAGGTCTTTGTGGAGTTGTGTCTTCGATACTCGGTATTATTCCGGTTATTGACCCAATGTTCAAACTAATTCCTTCCTAAAAACATGGCTGTATTTTCACGAACTGTTCGTATTTCTAGGCCTTAAAAGACTAAGGTTTAGTCAAATGATTTCATGTATTACTATGCAATAACTGGTGCTATAAAGTAAGTGATTATTTATGATTATTGTATGAAATCTTTAACCTCTAAAAATGTGAAAATACAAATGAAAAACGTAACAATTAGTTTTAATGTTAGAATAGGTGACAATTATTGGACATGAAACTGTAATTTCATGAAGCATAAAAGTAAAATCGGAGAGGTGACGCTCCCTCACTGGTGTCAAACTGGCTGGTGTGACCACATGTCATTCTGGTACTGACTGGTGCAACCACATGTCATTCTGGTACTGGCTGGTGTGACCACATGTCATTCTGGTACTGGCTGGTGCGACCACACGTCAGTCTCCTGGTACTGGCTGGTGCGACCACATGTCATTCTGGTACTGGCTGGTGCGACCACATGTCATTCTGGTACTGGCTGGTGCGACCACATGTCATTCTGGTACTGACTGGTGCTAGCGACCACATGTCATTCTGGTACTGACTGGTGCGACCACATGTCATTCTGGTACTGACTGGTGCAACCACATGTCATTCTGGTACTGGCTGGTGCGACCACATGTCATTCTGGTACTGGCTGGTGCGACCACATGTCATTCTGGTACTGACTGGTGCGACCACATGTCATTCTGGTACTGGCTGGTGTGACCACATGTCATTCTGGTACTGGCTGGTGCGACCACACGTCAGTCTCCTGGTACTGGCTGGTGCGACCACATGTCATTCTGGTACTGGCTGGTGCGACCACATGTCATTCTGGTACTGGCTGGTGCGACCACATGTCATTCTGGTACTGACTGGTGCTAGCGACCACATGTCATTCTGGTACTGACTGGTGCGACCACATGTCATTCTGGTACTGGCTGGTGCGACCACATGTCATTCTGGTACTGGCTGGTGCGACCACATGTCATTCTGGTACTGGCTGGTGCGACCACATGTCATTCTGGTACTGGCAGGTGCGACCACATGTCAGTGTGTTACTGGCAGGTGCGACCACATGTCAGTGTGTTACTGGCAGGTGCGACCACATGTCAGTGTGTTACTGGCTGGTGCGACCACATGTCAGTGTGTTACTGGCTGGGAGGGTTAGGGGTTTAAGGGTTTTAGGAATGCTAAAATAATTAAAATTGCGGAACTATTCCTGTCTGTCAGCGCCATCTGTGTGTCTCTCATCTCCTACAATACTTACCTGTATTGATGAAGTCAGTAAGATGAATCACTGGTCAACAGCCTACTGGACACTGGACACTGGTCAACAGCCTGCTGGTCACTGGACACTGGTCAGCAGTCTGCTGGTCACTGGACACTGGTCAGCAGTCTGCTGGTCACTGGACACTGGTCAGCAGTCTACTGGTCACTGGACACTGGTCAGCAGTCTACTGGTCACTGGTAAACAGCCTGCTGGTCACTGGACACTGAACACTGATCAACAGCCTGCTCTACTTCCTCCTAGTCCACTCTCAACTCGACCTTCGACTCCTCTGCCACTTCTCCTTCTACCTTCCACTCCGCCACCTCTACTCCACCTTCCACTCCGCCACCTCTACTCCACCTTCCACTCCGCCACCTCTACTCCACCTTCCACTCCGCCACCTCTACTCCACCTTCCACTCCGCCACCTCTACTCCACCTCCACCTTCCACTCCGCCACCTCTACTCCACCTTCCACTCCGCCACCTCTACTCCACCTTCCACTCCGCCACCTCTACTCCACCTTCCACTCCGCCACCTCTACTCCACCTTCCACTCCGCCACCTCTACTCCACCTCCACCTTCCACTCCGCCACCTCTGCTCCACCTTCCACTCCGCCACTTCTCCTTCTACCTTCCACTCCGCCACCTCTACTCCACCTTCCACTCCGCCACCTCTACTCCACCTTCCACTCCGCCACCTCTACTCCACCTTCCACTCCGCCACCTCTACTCCACCTTCCACTCCGCCACCTCTACTCCACCTCCACCTTCCACTCCGCCACCTCTACTCCACCTTCCACTCCGCCACCTCTACTCCACCTTCCACGCCTCAACCTCTGCTCCACCTTCCACTCCGCCACCTCTACTCCACCTTCCACTCCGCCACCTCTACTCCACCTTCCACTCCGCCACCTCTACTCCTTTCTCCTCCGACAATCCTTTGATCGCTAAAATATACAAAAGATGTATTAATGTAAACGCTATAGATAAGTGTAGTCAATGTGTCAGCACACACTGGATCTGACCGGACTGGGTCTGACTGGACTGGGTCTGACTGGACTGGGTCTGACCGGACTGGATCTGACCGGACTGGATCTGACCGGACTGGATCTGACTGGACTGGATCTGACCGGACTGGATCTGACCGGACTGGGTCTGACCGGACTGGGTCTGACTGGACTGGATCTGACTGGACTGGATCTGACCGGACTGGATCTGACCGGACTGGGTCTGACCAGACTGGATCTGACCGGACTGGATCTGACCGGACTGGATCTGACCGGACTGGGTCTGACCGGACTGGGTCTGACCAGACTGGATCTGACCGGACTGGGTCTGACCGGACTGGATCTGACCGGACTGGGTCTGACCGGACTGGATCTGACCGGACTGGATCTGACCGGACTGGATCTGACCGGACTGGATCTGACCGGACTGGATCTGACCGGACTGGGTCTGACCGGACTGGGTCTGACCGGACTGGGTCTGACCGGACTGGGTCTAACCGGACTGGATCTGACCGGAGTGGATCTGACCGGACTGGATCTGACCGGACTGGATCTGACCGGACTGGGTCTGACCGGACTGGATCTGACCGGACTGGGTCTGACCGGACTGGATCTGACCGGACTGGATCTGACCGGACTTGATCTGACCGGACTGGGTCTGACCGGACTGGATCTGACCGGACTGGATCTGACCGGACTGGATCTGACCGGACTGGATCTGACCGGACTGGGTCTGACCGGACTGGATCTGACCGGACTGGATCTGACCGGACTGGATCTGACCGGACTGGATCTGACCGGACTGGGTCTGACCGGACTGGATCTGACTAGACTAGATCTGACCGGACTGGGTCTGACCGGACTGGATCTGACCGGACTGGGTCTGACCGGACTGGATCTGACCGGACTAGGTCTGACCGGACTAGGTCTGATTGGAGTAGATCTGACCGGACTAGGTTTGATTGGAGTAGATCTGACCGGACTGGATCTGACTGGACTAGGTCTGACCGGACTAGGTCTGACCGGACTAGGTCTGATTGGAGTAGATCTGACCGGACTGGATCTGACTGGACTAGATCTGACCGGACTAGGTCTGATTGGAGTAGATCTGACCGGACTGGGACTTACAATTCTGAGAAGAATACCGTACGATGAACTAGTGAACTCTATCAGACTGAGCTCTACCTGCTGCTGCTGCTCGTTAGATAAAGATGAAGATGATAGATCAAAGTTTTGGATGCTGATGATGAAGAGGAGGTGTCAATCAGGTAGGCTACAGTATTAACACTACGTTATCAGCGCTAGTTCTCATTGCTGTATCTATCAGATCCCGATACCTCTTGCTGTTATCAGCGCTAGTTCTCATTGCTGTATCTATCAGATCCCGATACCTCTTGCTGTTATCAGCGCTAGTTTTCATTGTAGTATCTATCAGATCCTGTAACCTCTTGCTGTTATCAGCGCTAGTTTTCATTGTAGTATCTATCAGATCCTGTTACGTCTCGCTGTTATCTTATGAGTTTCTCTCCAGTAACGCCATCTTTTATACGTTTCTAGAACCTCGACGTTCACCTATGAAATGAGAAAACGTACAGAGCATGATTCACCGTCAAATGTGGTAATCACTGCTGAGTCAGGGGAGGGGGCTAACGCTCTCAAGGAGGGGGAGCCAAGGCAGTAAACTAAACAGGTGGAATAAAGAGTTTTTTAGGGCTGGGTCAGCATATATTTCATCAGCAGTGATTACCACAATACAGTTTAATTAAAGAGTTGGGGGGGGGACGAGTGAGGGGTCATGTTGAGACAGCTTGAAAATCATGTTACATCTTAACCATGACACTTAAATAGAGATTCAAATGAACTGTTGAACTAAAAATCGATTTCAATCAGAATAAAGATAGGTTTACGGGTGAACTACAGAACTATTACTGATGGTGACTGCTAAAACTACTGTCTTAAACGTGTTTGCTGGTAATAGACATGTGCTGCCCCCAAGTGCCACATAAACGTACTCGTAAGTTGCCACTGGAGCTGTTACATAGTCAACCTTCGCTCCTCGGAATTGACCAATGAGGATTGAGAATGAAACTGCATTTGTTCACATGTCAGCCAATCAGGGAACTGTGTCATTCTTCAGTGTGGCGAAGTGCAAATATCTAACAGTGAATACCGTAGTTAGAACCAGCTAAGAGTATATTCAAATGTGTCACTGGTGATAGAATCACAGGGAGTACTATTCAAAGTGGTACTGTTGACAGAACCGCCGGGAAGTACGGTACTAGGCCGGCAGTGAATGTATTAAAACCCGTTGATTTTGCAGTTTCTCAATAATTAAATGGATATTGCTGAGACAGTTGTAAAAATAAGTTCCCAAACTATTGGCAGGGATAAACTGTGCAGGTAGGGAGACATGATTCTTTATTCAGCTGGGCATCAAAATCTGAGGGGTGTACATTTGGATGGTGGTTCTACTATCTCAGATGTGCAGTGCACATAATGATGTACGTGATGATGTAGAGGAAGATGTTGGTGATTGAACGATAGATGTGTTGAATCTGTACTATTAATGAGAGATCAATGGACTCCCGGGCAGCCCTGTGCCCGGGGGGGGGGGGCTCGTGCCGGGGTACCGGTATGGTACCCAGTAACTGATGGGCGAGTCCATGCTATCCCAGTAGGTATGGTCAGTTTGTTTACATCATGTGACCACAATTGGTCCAATCAGAAGCTAGGGATAGTTATTCTAAAATCCAAGGTTGTGAAATGTTAGTTTAGGCTATGATACCATCTGTTGACCACTGGTCTTAAATTGACCAGTTTAATTTTAAACTGGTCTATAAATCTGAAGAAACGATTCCTGGAATCCCTGGAATCATACATTTATTTTCATAAACCATAAATACATACACAATCAATACTTTAATTAATTACATAACACGGTTAAAAAGGTTCGAGAACAAGCTGAACTCACACGAGCTGTGCTCGAAATATATAATACCAGTAATACTAATAATTATAATACTAATAATAATAATTCAATATAATGAAAGAGTCCTTGATAGAATACGATTCAATATTGATTACAATTTGTGTAATTAGTCAGTCATCAATCGCGTTGGTATGAAAATATAAAAAAAAGGTTTTCCCATAATGAGTCCCTGATTATTGAAGTGAAAAAAAAGTCAGATTTCATGCGTACGTAATAAATGATTGATTCCTCATAGAAATATCGTAAATACATGAAATTGTGAGATACTAAGAAATATAGAGAAATACTCGAAGAATTTGTTAACAAGCAATAATTTTATAATGTCACTTAATTTGTTTAAACAGTAACTGTTTATACCACATTGAACTGTAATGCTGGCAAATGCCAAATATCAGAAAGATGCGACTCGACATTATCTGTCTGTTCCTTCTTTCCCTCTATAACAGTGTATGCTGTGGTAATGATACCTGTTTATACCATGTCCCCCTAAACCCCCTTGAATTATACCCTTCTATAACTATGTATACAGAGGGATGATGTAGAGATTGTAGCTGAAATTCTTCTTGTAATTTATATTTGTAGAATTGTACAATATGGCAGTAAATTTATCTGGTGGTATTTACAATCAAAACCGAATAATGAAGAATTCGTGAAGAAATTTAAACACCTCGAATATTCTATCAGTACAACTAGAAAAGGTATTTATCAATTCATCCTCTATTGTATTAGTGACTGACTCAGTATTCTTTGTGTCACTCTCCTGTACTACTGTTTGTGTTTACTTAAGAACTGATATTTCTAATTTTCAGTTCTGAGATTTGCTAAAAGTTTCGATATTCTCGTGTCAGCTTTGAGGACTGTTCGATTGGATGATTTTACTTTGAGATTATTGGTGACGCTCTCAAAAATATCGCATGCTCTTTACTTCATAGCGGATAATATCATTCTATTGAATCGTTTAAAACTGGTTCATATCGATCTTCAATCGTGGTCACAATTATCATATGAGTTTTGGCTGATGATGCTGATTCTAAATCTGACTCGAGATATCAATGAGATTTACGTATCGATAATGAGAGAGATTGTTTACAAGAAGAGGAATAAGATTGTTGGGAAACAATCTGGAAACCGTGTGAAACCTAAAACTCACACCTGGTCGCAAATAATCGTTAAATGTTTAATCGAAAACAAAGTGATTTTATTGGATAGTGTAAAGAATTCATGTGATATCATTTTACCTCTGAGTTCATTAGGTTATATAGCGCCGAATTCCGGGATTCAAGGTCTTTGTGGAGTTGTGTCTTCGATACTCGGTATTATTCCGGTTATTGACCCAATGTACCAACTAATTCCTTCCTAAAAACATGGCTGTATTTTCCAAAACTGCGCTTAATTCTTGGCCTCGATAAATTAAGATGATTTCATGTATTACTATGCAATAACTGGTGCTATAAAGTAAGTGATTATTTATGATCATTGTATGAAATCTTTAACCTCTAAAAATTTTGAAAATACAAATGAACAACGTAACAATTAGTTTTAATGTAAAAAGTGATGATAATTATTGGACATAAAACTGTAATTTCATTAAAGTGTTTAAGATATTAACATTGTAATATCAGAGAGGTGACGCTCTTCACACCGGTACCGGTACAATCCTACTACTGGCTCCTGGTGCAACCACATGTCATTCTGGTACTGGCTGGTGCAACCACATGTCATTCTGGTACTGACTGGTGCTAGCGACCACATGTCATTCTGGTACTGGCTGGTGCGACCACATGTTAGTCTGGTACTGGCTGGTGCGACCACATGTCATTCTGGTACTGGCTGGTGCGACCACATGTCATTCTGGTACTGACTGGTGCTAGCAACCACATGTCATTCTGGTACTGACTGGTGCAACCACATGTCATTCTGGTACTGGCTGGTGCGACTACATGTCATTCTGGTACTGACTGTATTTGAGATAGAGGGCTGGCTGATACAGGTATGGTGTTGTATGTGTTACAGATACAATTTATGCTTTCTGTTTAAACGTATCTGATCAAATTCAATATTTCAGTTAGAATAAATAACTACATCTAAACTGAGATCGATTGTATTGATCAAATCAAACAGAAGTTACAAACAGTTTATACATAAACATACAGCACAAATACCACACTAGTGTACACAACATATACTTGTATTCACTGACCAGTCCTAGGTCTGACCTGTGGTCGCTTTGCCAGTCCTAGGTCTGACCTGTGGTCGCTTTGCCAGTCCTAGGTCTGACCTGTGGTCGCTTTGCCAGTCCTAGGTCTGACCTGTGGTCGCTTTGCCAGTCCTAGGTCTGACCTGTGGTCGCTTTGCCAGTCCTAGGTCTGACCTGTGGTCGCTTTGCCAGTCCTAGGTCTGACCTGTGGTCATTTTGCAAGTCCTAGGTCTGACCTGTGGTCGCTTTGCCAGTCCTAGGTCTGACCTGTGGTCGCTTTGCCAGTCCTAGGTCTGACCTGTGGTCGCTTTGCCAGTCCTAGGTCTGACCTGTGGTCGCTTTGCCAGTCCTAGGTCTGACCTGTGGTCGCTTTGCCAGTCCTAGGTCTAACCTGTGGTCGCTTTGCCAGTCCTAGGTCTGACCTGTGGTCACTTTGCCGGTCCTAGGTCTGACCTGTGGTCACTTTGCCAGTCCTAGGTCTGACCTGTGGTCCCTTTGCCAGTCCTAGGTCCGACGTGTGGTCATTTTGCCAGTCCTAGGTCCGACCTGTGGTCATTTTGCCAGTCCTAGGTCCGACCTGTGGTCGCTTTGCCAGTCCTAGGTCTGACCTGTGGTCGCTTTGCCAGTCCTAGGTCTGACCTGTGGTCGCTTTGCCAGTCCTAGGTCTGACCTGTGGTCGCTTTGCCAGTCCTAGGTCTGACCTGTGGTCGATTTGCCAGTCCTAGGTCTGACCTGTGGTCGATTTGCCAGTCGTTGATTTGATCAGTGGTCACTTTGCCAGTCGTTGATTTGATCAGTGGTCACTTGGTTTCAGTTGGTCTCTTCATTCCTGGTTCAACCAGTTGAGACCATTAAACTGTGGTTGATATCCAGATCTCTTCACTCTGACTCATCAACTTCATGAATGTTGATGTGATCAGTAGTATGAAGTGTTATCGTCACATTCCAGTTTTATTTAATCCAGTGCTCATTTATTTATCTGTAAATATTAAATGAATGAATCGTAATATATTCTCCTGATCAAATCCAGATTTCAATAGAGAATTGTAATATATAAAATACTTACCAATTATGAATACCACTTTCAACAAATAACTGACTTACACAGAAATATGTGTCATTAACCGAGGTGCCAGGACACAGATTCATTTGTTCATGGAAATCTGCTAATTAGAATTTCATTCCACTGTTAATGTTTTGACATGTAGTAGATGAATGGTTTGGACGGGTTGGAGGGGTCAGAAGGTTAGGGTTATAAGGGTTTTAGGAATGTTAATGAATTAATATTACCGATACTTAAATATTAATCATCATTGAACTATTCCTGTCTGTCAGTCAGCGCCATCTGTGTGTCTCTCATCTCCTACAATACTTACCTGTATTGATGAAGTCAGTAAGATGAATCACTGGTCAACAGCCTACTGGACACTGGTCACTGGTCAACAGCCTACTGGACACTGGTCACTGGTCAACAGCCTGCTGGTCACTGGACACTGGTCAGCAGTCTGCTGGTCACTGGACACTGGTCAGCAGTCTGCTGGTAACTGCGTTAGAGAAGTGATGAGGTGATTATTTGTTTGAATTGTAAAACACAGTTGAGTGGTTGGGGGAAATCTTACCTGTAGTTCAGTGGTACTCTAACACTAATTCCTCATCCTCTACTCATCCTCCACCTTCCACTCCGCCACCTCTGCTCTACCTTCCACTCCGCCACCTCTACTCCACCTCCACATCTCCACCTCTACTCCACCTCTACTCATCCTCCACCTTCCACGCCTCAACCTCTGCTCTACCTTCCACTCCGCCACCTCTACTCCACCTCCACATCTCCACCTCTACTCCACCTCCACGTTCCACTCCGCCACCTCTACTCCACCTCTACTCATCCTCCACCTTCCATGCCTCAACCTCTGCTCCACCTTCCACTCCGCCACCTCTACTCCACCTCTACTCATCCTCCACCTTCCATGCCTCAACCTCTGCTCCACCTTCCACTCCGCCACCTCTACTCCACCTCTACTCATCCTCCACCTTCCATGCCTCAACCTCTGCTCCACCTTCCACTCCGCCACCTCTACTCCACCTTCCACTCCGCCACCTCTACTCCACCTCCACATCTCCACCTCTACTCCACCTCCACCTTCCACTCCGCCACCTCTACTCCACCTTCCACTCCGCCACCTCTACTCCACCTCCACATCTCCACCTCTACTCCACCTCCACCTTCCACTCCGCCACCTCTACTCCACCTTCCACTCCGCCACCTCTACTCCACCTCCACATCTCCACCTCTACTCCACCTCCACCTTCCACTCCGCCACCTCTACTCCACCTTCCACTCCGCCACCTCTACTCCACCTCCACATCTCCACCTCTACTCCACCTCCACCTTCCACTCCGCCACCTCTACTCCACCTTCCACGCCTCAACCTCTGCTCCACCTTCCACTCCGCCACCTCTACTCCACCTCCACCTTCCACTCCGCCACCTCTACTCCACCTTCCACTCCGCCACCTCTACTCCTTTCTCCTCCGACAATCCTTTGATCGCTAAAATATACAAAAGATGTATTAATGTAAACGCTATAGATAAGTGTAGTCAATGTGTCAGCACACACTGGATCTGACCGGACTGGGTCTGACTGGACTGGGTCTGACTGGACTGGGTCTGACCGGACTGGATCTGACTAGACTAGGTCTGACTAGACTAGGTCTGACCGGACTAGGTCTGACTAGACTGGGTCTGACTGGACTAGGTCTGACTGGACTAGGTCTGACCGGACTGGGTCTGACCGGACTGGGTCTGACTAGACTAGGTCTGACTGGACTGGATCTGACCATGTTTTACCTTCAATCAGGTGGCTCTTCAAACTGAATCCCAGTCATTTCAAACAATGCACCGTCTGCGTCATCTCTCTTCCGAACGTCTCGCAGGAATTCTACCAGACAATCAACGTTCTTATACTGGTATAACCCAGCGGCGCCTTCTGGGTCGGATCGTCCGTCCGGGTCTCGTGAATGACTGTCGAATACAAATATCGTATCGTCATTCTCCTCGTCGCTGTTACCACGGCGACCACGTGACGGTATAACTGCGAATGATTCCGAGTTGATAGTTAAGATGGCGCCGGTGTAGGGTAGAGCGGTCGTGCGGAGGATTGCCTCGCGTATCGGCAGAGCGAATTCCGATACTTCCTCGTCTATCTCGACGTCGTTCAGATTCCCGCTGATACTCGGTCCGGCGATTATTGTTAACCGATCCATGCCGGAGTCCGTGAGAATATCCGGTCTGTATTCGGACGGATGAATGAATAAACTGCGGCACTGGTTAACGTGAAGTAGATGTTTAACGGCCGACACGTGAATGGCATTCCCTACTTTAAGGATATCATCGAGACGATTGCTGTTCATCAGTAACGGGTTACCGTAATACGCAGCATAGATAGCTGTTACAGCCATCGATGTACACTGTGTTCCCGATACCGGACCCGACTCAATGGTCATCTGTAAATACATCACTTTATCATTAAATATTCATCATTTTAAACGAGAATTAGAAAGTATTTATACTATGGCGCTAAGTGTTGGCGCCACTTGAGAATCAGGGACTGTAGTTAGTTTCAGTTTAACCGGTAACTGGTGGTAAGTTAGCCTAGTGACAAAACAGTTTCAATTGTCACTATCAACCAGTTTAATTTATAATCGAATTGTTGAGTAACAGCAGCTGCTGCAGGGATGTGTCATTACATAAATTAGTGTTTAAGTGATCACTGGTGATGATTCAATGGTTAATATTAGTAATACATAGTTTACTGATTGTTAGTTAAACTGACCTGATGATAATGAGCTTGTACAACCCTGAGAATACCGTGCGATCGATTAGTAAACTCGATCAGCTCTACCTGCTGCTCTACCCGCTGCTCTATCCGCTGCTCGTTAGATAAAGATGAAGATGATAAATCGAGTTGTAAATGATGAGGAGAATGAGGAGCGATGAATGTTTGAATGACGTCTGATCGAAGCAGTATCGATGAAGAGGAAAATGACGATGACGGCGAGAACTTTCTTATATCCTCTTCGATCACGATATCATTGTTGTTGGTATCTATAGCGACAGCTGTGATATCTGTAACCGATGGTAACGGAATGCCGTCCTCGGTACGGATTGATGAGATCGATGTTAGAGTATTATCACTCGATTCTTTCATCGCTTCGATACTGTCTACTGTTAGTAACCCCGGTAACCCTGTATTATTGTTGCCGGTGTTGCCGGGTAACTGAGTAACGGAAGTGAGGGTAGCGTGTGATGAGGATTGCGTAGGAGGAGTACAGAACTCATCGGTTAACGAAGAGGAACTCTTTCTCGAAGTTTTTCTCTCTGCCGCTAATTTCTTTATGACTTCCTCGTCGTGTTTATTCTTTCGAGGCTTCAATAAAAAAATAGAATAAGATAATTAAAGGAATGATATTTTAGATTGATTGAATATAAATACAGAATTACATGTATAATATTTAAGAATATATTGCTAAAAGTTTTAAAGGAATTGATGAATATTCCCTTGATTGATGAATATTCCCTTGGCCGGTTTGGACAGTCATGATTTAGACAATGTTAGGTCTAGGACAAGTTAGCCTTAGAATGAATGTACTGAAGTGATGATGTGTTATTGGGCCCTGGTTTTAATCTGATGATGAATCTAGTTTCAGTACCCTATCAACCCCTCTAAACCCCTTCCCTCGACTCCTACCTATAGGCCTACTTATTGTCTCTGTGACTGTTTAATTGACGAAAGAATTAATTGAACAATTAATTAATGTGTGTTTGAGGTGACTGAACTACAAAAAGAAAATGAGAACCACTGAACCGTATATACGCTACTAGTAGGCTAGAGGATTTCTATTTAATAAGAGTGGTATCAGTTTAAACATTGGAGGAATTACTTAAAAAGTCACGAAATTATTTTAATTCATTTCCAAATTGATTTGATTATAAATCAGTATTTTGTATATTTAGGTCAATGTATATGATAGATTATATTTTTAATTGCAAAATAAAGTTTTGAAGAAAATCTATGTTCATCATAAATAAAAAAGCTGTCTTCATCTGAAAGTTTTATTTGATGGATCCTTGCCTTGAGGTAACCGTCATGCCAGAGGGAAAGCCATATAAAGAGCCTTCCCCCACACCCCCCACAAGTCAGGATACAGTGTGATGTTAATTAAAGCTAAGGGATGAGTCTTGCTCAAGACGACTATTATAGCTGCTCCTGCTGCTGCTGCTGCTGCTGCGCATTCAAACTCTTACCTTTTTACAACAAGACAATTTGCCAAAGAATTTCGTCACTTTGTTTCCCATCTCTTGAATTGATTAGATTCAGATTGAGTGAGCTGGCAGTATTTACATCGCTATCCAAATGGACGCCATTTTTATGCAACTGTTGCCAAGTTACATCTATGATGTCACAACCTTAGATACGGTCGTTAGATACGACCGGGCCCCACACTCCCCAAGCGACTCTCCCCGTCTCCTTTAAATGGTCAGCTCTGCCAAAGATCGCACCAAAACCCCTTGAGATGAGAGACTACATATAAAAAGTTCTCCGTTGCGATAAAATCCTGAACCATGCGACATTTCTCTCTCTCTCTTTCACCAGCCCAGAGCCTATACCTACCTAGGACCGGGACGGTGCGCCAATCTTTCTCGGGGAGAAGAGAGAAGTCATTATTGTATGAAGTAAACAGCGCCCTGCTGTCCTCTATTATTAACACGACACCACAGAGCCAGTTCTATGAATGTATATTAAGAATTGATTTTCTAACTTGTCGATCGTATTGGTAAAAGTTTTTATCATCTATTTTTCTTGAACTCCAATTCTACTGCAAATTCAAATCTAACTTCACCCGGGCTTTTATCTTTTAAGTTACACATGCACGATGTATTTTAGTGATAAAAATGAAGTCCATGGGTTTTGAGAGAGAAGAGTGTCGCAACTGTTCGACTGAGGCACGTGTTGCGCGATGTTATCCATCATGAGTACAGCTGACGGATCATGGGCTCTGCCCTGGCGCTGGAGCCACAGACCATAAAACTCTGGCCAGATCCTCACTTTCACCGCACACGATGGTCACACATAGCCTTGATCAGATCATGATGGTTGATCCGGTGTGGGATGCCAGTTTGCCAGGTTGAAGTGTCTTGAGTCGTGAGAAGAAACGGCTGATCGCGTGCGGGTCGGGGATCTTATTCTTGGCTCTCGGGCTTTTTTTCTGTCTAACATCCAAAACCACCCGAATTCTTACCTTTTTACAACAAGACAATTTGCCAAAGAATTTCGTCACTTTGTTTCCCATCTCTTGAATTGATTAGATTCAGATTGAATATGAAGTGAGCTGACAATATTTACATCGCTATCCAAGTGGACGCCATTTTTATGCAACTGTTGCCAAGTTACATGAAACTATGATGATATTTAGAGTGACCGGACCTGGGCTAGCTGCACGTTCCGGCCCTCTCGGTCCGCTCTACTGAGACTCAAGGTCATAACGATTACAATTTCCAGAGGATCAGTAGATTTGTAGGTTTATACCTGTCTTGAAGAAAAGGCACCGGTACCTTAATGTGAAGGAAGACCATGTCCCCTTATATAGCGGGCCCCTGTAAATGAATGCTTATTTGATATATAAATATTTCTGTATGAAAATCCGCTGTAGAAATTTAGTAAAATAACCAAGTTTGATACATGTGCGAAGTGGTCAATTTTTACATCTTTTGCGAGGACGAAAAATTCGTGAATATTTCAGCATGAACATCTGCAGTAGAATTTTAGTGAAATTTGATACAACCAAACAACACCCAGGTTGTTGAAGAGGACTGCGAATATAGTGCGGTTGATGTAATTCGTTCTTCAAACAAACAAGCAATAAAGTCTTTTCCATTTCGTTTTACTTTTTTGGATCTAACTTATAAGTCATCAGTAAACTACACAATATTATAATAGTTTGTGTTGGTTGCATCATCAAGTTTGTTTTCAGCTATAAGCCCACTCATTGTCTGGGGAGTCGGTTTTATCACGGGACATCCCGAGTGCTGGACCAAAAACACTGAATCAATCACCTCAGTTATTATTTTCGATTGCCTGCAATTCCAGCAAACGTTGATTAAATTAGATTTTATACTTCTAACTTTTCATAAGTTAACTCATCACCGCGTTGGGGATTGGAATCCTGGACATTCACCGTGCGATTCCTAGGTGAAGAATGATTTAACGATCTTTTTCCTAGAATTAATTCGACCCTCGCTTGAATCGACGTTGTAGTGACTGATTCAGGTTAGAAGTGTGTCTGATCAGGGAGGTGGGTCTCCCTGGTCTCATCATTGTTTATTGTAGGCCAGAAATAAGGGCAGTTTTATAAAAGTCTTGACGCAAGAATTCCATCGTCGTTCCTCTGTACGGTTAGCACAGTTTTTGTTTTATACGGCCCCGGTGATATCACATCACAGGTTTCCGATCCGTGCCGTTTAGCGACCCTACACTCCGTCATGCCATGTCTGCTGATTGATAGATCCACCGTGTAAAGTGTTAAAAATGGCTCAGTAAGTGAAAATTGCAACATATTTTATAGAATTTCACACCGAAAAACGCGTCAATTTTCATTGAAATTTTCTGATTTATCGTTGTTTCTATTTTTAGACCTAAAGTAACATTTAAAATAACGTTGACATCTGATCCTAAACTGCCGTATAAAGTGTAAGTAGTGTGGACTGGTTACAGCAATCCTTCCTCCTCCGGCTCCAGTTCCTCTTTTCTACCGTAGCTTGGATCTGGAGCTGAGTCGGGTCGGGCCACACTGAGGGGCTAGGGGTCTGGAGCTGAGTCGGGTCGGGGCCACATTGAGGGGCTTGTGGGGTCTGGAGTGGAGCTACCTACTACATTGAGGTAGGGGCTTGTCACGATTGAAAGTGAATGGATGATATGAATGGTATGACCAACCCCTGTTGTGCCTCAGCCTGTGTTGTGTATTCCTGCCTCAGCCTGTACTGTGTATCCCTGCCCGCGCCTCAGCCTGTACTGTGTATCCCTGCCCGCGCCTCAGCCTGTGCTGCGTATCCCTGCCCGCGCCTTAGCCTGTACTGTGTATCTCTGCCTCAACCTGTGCTGCATATCCCTGCCTCAGCCTGTGCTGTGTATCCCTGCCTCAGCCTGTGCTGTGTATCCCTGCCTCAGCCTGCGCTGTGGTCACTGGTTGTTACCGATAATGTAGACAGCCTCAGTTGGCGCTCAGTGGGATGCTGAATGACAAGCTGGTTCGAGTCCTGACTGCTTGCAGAGTGACACTGACTCCATACAATCCTTGAATTGAAACTCGTACGCAAGAATCAGAATGACTCCTATCAGCAAAATAGTGTTTAGTGCAGGAATAATGCTGCAAAGTATCTACTGCCTAAAAAAGTCCTATCAAATCGCCTGGAAAATGATTTTTGGTTCTCTTTCAGGCTGAGCGTTCCTGAAGGCACTCCTTTTACTGCCGTTCTCAAATTTGCCGCTGAAGAGGTAAGATATATCTAAACCGACCTAACAATGTTCCTCATCAGTTGTGAATTAGTCTCTTTAAAAATGAGAATTCTGATTGAATTTATTTGCAGTTTAAAGTTCCAGCCGCTACTAGTGCTATAATCACTAATGATGGAATCGGTATAAACCCCGATCAGAGCGCGGGTATGTATGTTACTATCGGTTACAACATGAATGTTACACACACTGTTGAGAGGAGAAATATTCATAATTTGTTTCATAACAAGAAAGAACGCGATGAATGCATTCTGTCGACAGAAATCCCCGATAACGAAGCCTAAATTGAAAAATTCTATATCAGAATGATTGTATTTGAGGAGAGACGTTTCGGCTAACAACTGTTAGCCATCAACAGGCGTACTGTACTGTTTTTCAATCTTGGCTTCGTTATTGTGGGATTTCTGTCGTCATCATCATACACGGATATTGTGTATCTTGTCTAAGAATGCATTCTGTATTTGTTGAAATGAAACGTTTATTTTTGATTATTAATAAATGAATGTTTCATATTATTTTAGGCAATGTTTTTTTAAAGCATGGATCTGAATTACGATTGATACCACGTGACCGGGTCGGTAGTCCGGACCAGATCAGCAGTCCGCATTTATGAAACTCTTCCTCTCATAGTTAATTATATTTATTTGTCAAGGATGTTTTTATTTATACAATGAAGAAAAAAATATATAATTGTGCTGTCAATCAAATAAAATCATGTGAACTGATGTGAATTGTGCGTTCAGTTTGTGAATTGTTGCGGGACTGATGGTTAGAGGCCAGCAGGAGAGAGGAACAGGGCCCGGGGTGGAGAGCAACAGGGACTGATGGTTAGAGGCCAGCAGGAGAGAGGAACAGGGCCCGGGGTGGAGAGCAACAGGGACTGATGGTTAGAGGCCAGCAGGAGAGAGGAACAGGGAGGGTGGGATATGAATAAAACTTATTGAAACTATTGAGATCCGAGGAAAGTAAAAACTACTGGGTTAGTAGAACATGGTCTGACAATCTTGGAGAATATAGTTTAATTTGCGTTGAATTCTTCCTGTGGCATATAACTATGCCGCTTTACCGCGTGTTAATACATTCGCTGAAACCAAATAGTTCTATTAATAATGGCTCAAATATATATTTCAAAAGCAGACTTTCCTTTTATAAAGCTCTAAAGTTGGTACAGTTATTAATTTCAAACAAACTAGCGTTGAGTGATGAATGAAATTTGACTTAAGAAAAGATCTGTATTCCTCACATGCCACAGTAAAATGGCAAGACTGCATCAGATTACAACCGTTCAGTGCTGCCCCTATGAATTACGATAGCGGAATTTCTGTGAACTAAAGTAGTAATCCACGGGCCTTTGAAAATTCAGGAACCTCGAAACGAATGATTAGATTGGTAAAGAGCGTGGTTTTCATTAGAATAAATATTGTGTAGAATATAGAAACCCAATCTAATCGAAAAGAAGCCGAGACCTGTAATAGACTGGTTGCCGGTTCCAAACTGCGAATGCAGGTGACGGTGACCAGTCTAGCGGCGGGAATCCCAATCTGAGGTACACTATGACGCAATATCAAAATGGCGTGCTTTACCATAACACGAAATTAAGCAAAAACCTCACCTAATACAAACATTGCCACCCTCCTTCCCGACCCCTGAAATCAGTATTTCAATATTTGGTAAGTGTTTGTAACATTGGTTTAAATGGCGAAAAATATTCCATCTCAGATATTGTGGAAAATCATATTATTTCAGAGTCACATCCTACAAACGGCGGTGCACATGGTGGCGCTCAGTCGAGCATATCGACGTCATTCCATCCTGATATATCTAGACCACGATGGGCTTCACCTCGCTGTTTTGTGATGGGAATTTGTTCTAAAATGATTCCATCGACTGATTACATCGAACAGTGTAAGTTTATTTCATCAGTCGCCTCACCAAACAAACCTGCCGGACGGACACCAATGGCAATAGGCCTCTACAGGCCTCCGTTCATCCATGATATCGATGATGATCTTCATCGGTTTCAGTAACAGATAATATTCACGCGCGTTAGAAGCAATTTTTGATTGCTGCGGCCAAATGCAATTTTTGACAGGTTCTAAATATTGCCGCGGCGAATTTACTTAATTTCTTCCAAAATGTGATATTCAAAGAAAAAAAAACGTCATTCAGTAAATTATTGCCGTGGCTTTCACTGCTGCAGTCGCTGCACTTCCAACACCACTGATATTTAAACTGTTCATTTCTTCATTACTTTCTTGTTTATATTTCATGTTGAACTCTAGATACAAAACCTAAACTGTGGATAGAAAAACCCCGTAAATCCAACTGCAGATTGGAGCGAACAATTTAATTTGTAAGTTTGAATTTTGAATTTGATATATCTGCAGTTATTTCTAAGGAAAGAAAACAATCTTAGATTTGTCTATTATAGGTATCACTTCAACATGTTCAATGGGAATTTTGATTCAGCACAGGAAAACAAGGAATCACTCTTAGATTCTGCACAGGATATCAAGGAATCAGTGTTTCACAATCAGACTTTTTTGGTTTCGCGCCGGACATCGGGAATCATTCTTGGATTCAGCACAGGACAACAAGGAAGTGTTTTACTACCAGACTTTTTTTGATTTAGCACAGAACATCGGGAATCACTCTTGGATTCAGCATGACATCAGGAATCACTATAGCCTATGTGGAAATTCAAGATAAGTTACATTAATCTTCTTTATTTATCGGGTGTTGAATTAATTTTAAGGGACCAATTTTATATTGTTTGTTATAAACCATGTTTTGAAATGAAATCTCAGAAACCTGTTGCATTTCAAATTTCTTTTGGTGAATATTTGGCTATAATCAGTTCATGGTTGGAATTGTTATTTCTGTAAGCGGGTTTACAGGTTTTCTAAATTGTGATCAACTCAAATGTTATTTCTAATCAATATGAAACTGGTTCCTGATGTCAATAATACAACTGTTATCAATCATGTTCCTTCGTGACAATCAGATCATGTGTATCTTAAGAGTTAGAATTTCTGTAGATTAAACTGCTGTACTTATTTCATACTGATTGTACAGTTACAGATACATGTAACATTGTGTACAGATACAGAGTACAGATCACTGCATTACTTCATCCTGTGATTGAACAGTGATTTAATGTTCTTTCATCTTCATTAGATTCTCATCCGTCTAACTAAAACATCAGAACATTTCAACTCATCTAACCGTGGGGTTCGGGGAGGGTGGGTATGGTTGGGGGGAGGGAAGGGGTAGAGGGAGGGTGGGAGGGAAGGGGTAGAGGGAGGGATGGGGTGAGGGAGGGTGGGAGGGATGGGATGAGGGAGGGTGGGAGCGATGGGACGAGGGAGGGCGGGAGGGATGGGGTCCGGGCGGGTGGGAGGGAAGGGGTGAGGGAGGGTGGGAGGGAAGGAGTATGGGAGGGCGGGAGGGATGGGGTGAGGGAGGGTGGGAGGGATATAGGGGTGGTGGTAGGACTTTGGAGGGAGGGATATAGGGTGGGGCTTTAGGGTTTAGGTACAGGTTTGGTCGTAGCTTGTTTTAGTCTTGAAGTTCAGGATATTTCAGAAAATGTGTCCCATCTTTTTATTATTCTAAGAAAGGATTAATCATTATGAAACACGTCATGTGGCCGCAACATGTCATGTTACAGTAAGCTGTATAACCATCGGCCAATTGGACTCGTTCTATTTTACTAGTTGTTATTTCTATGAGACCCGGGTTTGATCCCCGGTGAGTGCGCACGTTATTTCACCGTCACTTCTCTCAATCGTTATGAGATAATTGCCCCCAGATTTCTGAATTGGGACGTTTCAATTTTTAGGGCCATTATTTAATGTTGTCAGGAATGAGAGATATTTTTTGAATGATCACAAACTGCTCCTTGGCTCCGATCAAAAAACGGTTTCATTAATAATTCAATGAAACAACAATCATACGTAATAATTACTGTTGATATCTGGCGGTTTACTGATACATTTCCAGCTGAAAGATGTATTTTCTTCTGTGCTATTTTAAAATCGGCTGTAAATACTGAGAACTGTATAGGACGACTTAGAAAATTGTTGACGAGAGTCGAGATGCAGTTCACATTCATCGCTGCTTCCTCTTTTTTCTGCAGATTCTTAGACAGAGACCTACTCTTCATTTTTGGAAGAAGAGTATAGAACTCATTAGAATAAGTGATAGGTTTTGTAATCACTTTTATTGACACACTTCTTCATTTGCCTTCATGGCACAGTATATCACTATTCATAGATATCCTTAATAATTAGTTATCTCCTTTTCAAAAAGTTGGGACATATTTTCTGAGAATAAACTTTACAAATTATAGGGGATATCTAGTGTATTTTGCCATTTTTCACGATCATATTAGTTTATGAAAGTCATTTCATCCTCCGCTGTTATTTAAGATTCTATCAGTGCTCGATCAATTTGTCAGTTTATAATTGTTTTTAGACTTCGATCAATGTATTATTTGACAGTAGACTCAAATTAGTGAATTATCACATTCAGTGTGTATGTAAGTCTTAACTTAGTGATGAGTGATGATTCTCCTACTCAAAATATGCAACTCTCAATTTCTCATGTTTTCTCATATTATAAACTGCTCCACGTATGAAAATTCATCTCTAGTGCAACCTTTATATACAGTTACTGAACTACACTTAGTTTATCAAACCAGGGCCATAAAACTGACTTAACCTTTAATGAAGGCCATGAGCCAAATTTATTCTCATGTTATCAAACCAAAGCCGTGGGCTATATTTACCCCGCGTGGTCACCAAATCAGAACCATAGATCAAACTTTAACTCTTCGGTCACCAAACCAGGCCCATGGACCAATCTTCGACTCTTTGGTCACCAAAACAGGGCCATGGAACAATCTTTGACTCTTTGGTCACCAAAACAGGGCCATGGACCAAACTTTGACTCTTTGGTCACCAAAACAGGGCCTTGGACCAATCTTTGACTCTTTGGTCACCAAAACGGGGCCATGGACCAAACTTTGACTCTTTGGTCACCAAATCAGGGCCATGGACCAAACTTTGACTCTTTGGTCACCAAAACGGGGCCATGGACCAATCTTTGACTCTTTGGTCACCAAAACAGGGCCATGGACCAAACTTTGACTCTTTGGTCACCAAAACAGGGCCTTGGACCAATCTTTGACTCTTTGGTCACCAAATCAGGGCCATGGACCAAACTTTGACTCTTTGGTCACCAAAACGGGGCCATGGACCAATCTTTGACTCTTTGGTCACCAAAACAGGGCCATGGACCAATCTTTGACTCCTTGGGCACCAAAACAGGGCCATGAATGAAAAGTTGTACAAGTTATTTCTGTTGCCTTCACGACTCAGTGTTTGAGAATGAAATGATTTATGTGGAACTAATGACGTAGTTAATGAAAGATTCATCTGTATCAGTGTTGCTGCTGGTGCTGATGCTGCTGGTGCTGATGCTGCTGCTGCTGCTGCTGCTGCTGCTGCTAGTGCGACTAACACAAACTTTTGTTGTTTGTCTCTAAAAGATTAAACTTGATCCCAGTCGGAACTGATGAGAGTTCTAGTGACACGACAAAATAAGGAAAAGCCATATGAAAAGAAAAAAATAAAGCGAACGCGTGAGCTTCTAACAACAAGATAAAACAGCATGAAATGCTGATAAAAAGAGTGGGGTCCGAGAGCAATTCGAAGGTTTAGTGTCCTGCACGCTTAGAGGGCGGGCAGGGGTCTATTCCTACCTCGACTCAAAAAAAGATGAAATATAAAGAGTGGGGTCTGAGAGCAATTCGAAGGTTTAGTGTCCTGCACGCTTAGCGAGCGAGCAGCGGTCTATTCCTACCTCAACTCATGTGCTAAAAATCAGAGAAAAGAGTAAAAATGAAAAATGGCAAACGAAGGAAAATGGCTGGAGTTTGATTTGTTCCACTGGGTTCAAGTGTTAACTTGAAAAGACAATCAGATTTACAATCAAATGGATTATTAATAATCCGTTTGACGTATATATTTTGTAAACATCAGCAGTTCATAATCAATAATTAATAAATCTTATGAGTAAGTTTCCATTAAACAACTTGCTTATATAAAACCTCTAGTAGAGAGTAGAAATATCTCATCTAACTGTCATTAGTCCACAACGGTTTCATAATAAGAGTGACAACGTTGAATTCGTGAAGCAACATAAATAGCATTAATTGTTTTGATCTCAGCCATCATTCTTGTCCTTGGTTTGTGTTTGCCTTTCTCACGACATTTTGTGAGTGGAGGTTTGGTTCGGGCTTATTTCCTCGGTTCGGGTGAACCCTCCGTATACCTCCCCCTCCCTTACAACATTTTTCCCCCTCCCTTACAACATTTTAAATTAAGTTCCTCGGGTTTGGTTTGATGTTTTGTAGATGAAACCTCTACAACTCAAACTCGCATCATTTGATGAAATGAAATCTGTTTACAGACGACTGCTGCAACTTGTCGTGAAACTGAGATGTATTGTGAATACTTATTAGAGGGAGTAGAAATAATAGGAATAATTTGAATGAATTCGATGAAATTGATAAAGAAATCATCTAAAATTCAAGTCATGTGATTTTCAAGACCGCACTAGACATATAATCATTTGAATGCCTACAAAATTGTAGAAAAGTATCTGTGAGTCCCGTCAATGATGCAATTGATGTATGAAATTGATATGATTGTGAAAAATGGCAAATCGTTTTGAAGGCTAGGTGGGAGGGCATTGAGGGAGGGCTAGGTGGGAGGGCATTTAGGGAGGACTAGGTGGGAGGGCATTGAGGGAGGGCTAGGTGGGAGGGCATTGAGGGAGGGCTAGGTGGGAGGGCATTGAGGGTGGGCCAGGTGGGAGGGCATTGAGGGAGGACTAGGTGGGAGGGCATTGAGGGAGGGAAGGGGTAAGGGAGGATGGGAGGGAAGGGCGAGAGGGGCAGGAGGGAAGGGCGAGGGAAGGGGTGAGGGTGGGCGGGAGGGAAGGGGTGAGGGTGGGCGGGAGGGAAGGGGTGAGGGTGGGCGGGAGGGAAGGGGCGAAGGAGGGCGGGAGGGAAGGGGCGAGGGAGGGCGGGAGGGAAGGGGCTAGGGAGGGCGGGAGGGAAGGGGCGAGGGTGGGCGGGAGGGAAGGGGCGAGGGAGGGCGGGAGGGAAGGGGTGAGGGAGGGCGGGAGGGAAGGGGTGAGGGAGGGCGGGAGGGAAGGGGTCCGGGAGGGTCGGGTCGGGAGGTTAGATGAGTTGAATTGTTCTGATGTTTTAGTTAGATGGATGGGAATCTAATGAAGATGAGAGAACATTAAATCACTGTTCAATCACAGGATGAAGTAATGCAGTGATCTGTACTCTGTATCTGTACACAATGTTACATGTATCTGTAACTGTTCAATCAGTATGAAATAAGTACAGCAGTTTAATCTACAGAAATCCTGTACTGTTTCTGTCTGATTGATTGATAATTTGAGATGTTACATTCTGCTCTTTTGTCACTGATTATTGTTTCTTTTTCTTTTCAGAATGAAATGAATGCAATAGAATTTACTATCTAAACAGGCTCATTTAAAGGTAAGTACAAAACTGGTAATGAATTTCTCTACACAATTCTTCACAGTCTCTGTTATTGTTTTACTCTCATTTACAGGATGAGATACATACTGCAGCACCAGTAGCAGCAGCACCAGTAGCAGCAGCAGCACCAGTAGCAGCACTAGTAGCAGCAGCAGCACCAGTAGCAGCAGCAGCAGCAGCACCAGTAGCATCAGCACCAGTAGCAGCAGCAGCGGCGGCGGCAGCAGCAGCAACAGCAACAGCAGCAGTAGCAGCAGCAGCACCAGTAGCAGCAGCAGTACCAGCAGCACCAGTAGCAGCAGCACCAGTAGCAGCAGCAGCACCAGTAGCAACAGCACCAGTAGCAGCAGCAGCACCACCACCAGTAGCAGCAGCAGCACTAGTAGCAGCAGTAGCAGCAACAGCAGCAGTAGCAGCAGCAGCAGCAGCAGCAGGTAAAACCTGTTTGGAAATTCATTATTTTTAGAGAACTGGTCTATATAAATTATTCTATCTGTTTCCAGCATTCAATCACTCAAAGATCACTGCTTAGTTTGAAGTGAGTTTTCAATTGTTAGAACTCATCTATGTCCTGAAGTTGGAATTATCAACATCTTAATATTTTCCATACATATTTTCAGTTAACAGAGCAATGGAGGTTTTGGTACCCAACGCAGTCAACCTCAAATACCGCTGGCTTGAAAACATTGACGAAAATGGTAAGTCTTTGATTTGGTGTGAAACTGCTCTTATTTCATAACAACTTAACTGACAATTTCTAAAAAAATTTGTTTTTAGGAGCTGAAATAACTGGAACCCTTGATAGAATCTGTGAACAGTAAACATTGGGAATTCACTTCACATTTGTTTAAGATGGACATCGCTTTAGATCCTCAAAACCAATACGGTACCGGTAAATATCTCTACAGATTCTAGTCTCTGTTTGACTGTACATTTATAAACTCATTTCCTGATTAGAAGCTACATTAATCAGTGAAGGCGAATTTTCAATCACTTCTATTCTGGTCAAAGTTCGAATCATCAAAATTATACAACTGTTGTATTCTAGGGTCTAAAATAAAGCTGAACTTGCAGTTAACATTGCGCTCCACAAATCAAACAAGTCAGAAATGTTTTATATCGATTTATTGCAGTAATTTGTGGTGATCTTCAATTTCAGTTTTTGATCGGTCTTTACTATAGGATGCAGTCTAAAGCTACCATCAAACACCTCAGAAATCTGCATATACTCGACACATTGTGATTAACTACTCATTAACGTGGTAGGTCTTCTGTCAATCGAACACAAACAAGTTGCAGTTTCTATTTATTTCATTAACCATTTTCTGGCATAATTTTCTCTTTCCAGAATGCAATACGCCCAACACTTATTGGAGCTGGAGAAATTGAAAATATTCACAAGAAGCTGTGATCTAGTTGCTGAAGCTGTTTTAAGAAACTACCGGTAAGTAATATCCTCGATACAATTCAACCTGGTTCTCGCTTGTTACAAAACTTAACAGTTCAATTATTTATGTATTTATTTTCTCAGAAAATCATCAGTTCTCTTAACTTCATGACATTATGACTGTTGGAAGTGAAATCCTGCTAGATGGCACTGAACTTATCTGATATGAGTTTAGAAATGGTGAGTATTTCATCACTCCACTGTGCTCTAATACAGTCAACCCCGCATAAGTCGTAGCCCTCGAGACTGACTGCCGCTTTTTCTACGACTTACGTGATGTACGAGTCACGTGTAAGTCGTATTTTTACGAGTTATCTATAAGTCGTGGTTTTATACGAATTCCACGAATAACCTGTAAAAATACAATATATACAACGCTCAGATTCCAGCTCGGTTCGTCATATTCCCGGTCGTATCCTGAGCTGCAGATCTGAAATCTACCCTCAGCCACGTGCACCATGCAGACAATTTCATAAGAAAGTTTAAACACTGACACAGACAATATTGTGGCGTATTTTTATCTGCTGCCGGCATTTCGGGCTACGCGAGGTATTTAGAATGGATCAGAAGATTTGGCTTCTAAAATTGATATTTACGTGAAAATACGAGTTATAAGCGTAATATTATGAGAAGAAAAAACTTGAGTGATTCTCCGGAAAGAAGTGCGGCTGCTGCTGCTGCTGCGGCTGCTGCGGCTGCGGCTGCTGCTGCTGCTGATGCTGATGACTGTTTATTCAATTGAACATTTTCAATGTAATATTTGCAGACGTTTTTCTCTCTAATTCTAGGATGAAGTGGGGACCAATATGCCATGTGACAAGGACAAGGACCAGCTATCTACCCGGAGATTGATTTGCTGCCACTTATTTCCCAGATCTGCAATTGTAAAGTTTAAAGTCAAATATATTACTGGTATTATATTGTGTTGGCCGACACGGGCAGGCGACTGTTGTTCTGTTTGTGATAGTTTCATAGACTGCGTAATCACATATCCATAAAAACAATGGAGTCATCCCCTGATTCGTCTCTCAAAGCTGTGGTATCATTTTTGCTAATAGAATAATAGCCTGACTCGGGCATAGAATATAGGATTTAAACCCTGCTATATGCAAATTTAAAAGGCGTAATTTATTTATCAAGAATCAGAATCAAAATGATAAAAGTAAATGAAGAAATAACTAGAACAGCCTATGCACAAAATAACAAAACCTCTCGACCTAAACACTTAACAACCTCTAGCTTTACTTTTCTCAATTAACTTGTTTTTCCCTCACTATTTTTCCCTGTTTTTAGTTATTTCTTCAGACTTGACGATGTCTCTAGAGAGACTCATAAATGTTGTGTCTTCAAATCCCTTTAAATTTGTGTGAAGTGGGTTTTAATTTTTTAGTGAAAATTAATTGATGTAATTTTCTATTAAATATAGCAGCGATAATGGGTTTTCTGCCTCGCTAAGCTAATCACAATTGAGGGAATTAGAGAAAACCCTAATGATGGGCTTTCTGAGATGGATCAAGGGCATGAGATAATTTACGCACTCCATGTAACTGCATTAGTTTGCAATTGTTTGTACCTCGGGACCCGGTTTCATTAGTTTGTAATTGTTTGTACCTCGGGACCCGGTTTCATTAGTTTGTAATTGTTTGTACCTCGGGACCCGGTTTCATTAGTTTGTAATTGTTTGTACCTCGGGACCCGGTTTCATTAGTTTGTAATTGTTTGTACCTCGGGACCCGGTTTCATTAGTTTGTAATTGTTTGTACCTCGGTACCCGGTTTCATTAGTTTGTAATTGTTTGTACCTCGGAACCCGTTTTCATTGGTTTGTAATTGTTTGTACCTCGGGACCCGGTTTCATTAGTTTGTAATTGTTTGTACCTCGGGACCCGGTTTCATTGGTCTGGTTTTGTATAAATATGTATGATACTCATGTATAATGTGTAATGTAAACTTGTGTGATATATTTTGTTAAATGGACATATTTTGTACGACTTTAGTCTCACAATCAATGAAACCAAGAAGTTGAAATATCGACAGGTTTTCTTTATTATGTGACTATAATATTTCGTGTGAACTGTTGTTCTGTTTTATTTGAAATAAAGATGAATTTTCTGTGTTGTTTTAGTTGTGATTACAGACGCCAGCAGTTTCACACACACTCAGTGCGTCACACGTAAATCCCACGGGTTCAGTTTCATAGAAATAACTTACTCTATTAATTTACTCAAAAAGTATTCGTTCAAACTCGAATTGAGTAAATTATTTCTAAGTTAAATTTTTTAAGAAATTGAGCCAATGGTCCAGTTTCACAAACCAATTGTATTCAAACATGTTTTATTTTGGAAAAAGTTTGAATCAAAGTGAAGTGTGTTATGAGATTTGCCACGGGGTCCATTCGACGAATTGCAGTTGACCCTATGTAACGGTTATGTTAAACTGATCACGTGGACCCAGTTTCCTGAACATAGTTTTACTCTAAAATTCATACTTAGTGAAACTGGACTCGAACTAAATTAGATACCATACTCGCTATTTTAGTGTGTGAAACTACAGCTTCTAAACCTGATTGAAACCCTTTCGCACCTTGAACCAAATCCTACCAGGGTACGGTTTCACAGATATGATTAATTTCTTCATTATTTCAGTTTTTGTTGTTCCTTTTTAGTTGTTAATCATGACATAATGACGAAATTAATCTACTTGGCCTTTTGTGAGACTTGACCCCTAGTTGTCGCTTAACATTTATTTCTTCAAAAAATTGATCGTGTTTGTGAAACTGCGACCCCTGGTGTTCGGCACATGTAGTCCTCATGTGAGGATTCATACCCTGGCATGCGAAGTTATCATTCTTACCCTGGTATGCGAGGGTTTCAATTCGATACTTTACCACACCACTAACGTTGTATTTACGTTTTGAATAGAAATGCCTTCCTGAAATAAATGAGCAATTGTTAACAAATTTGGAAAACAATGCGGAATAAATGGACAAATGATGCTGTAAGTTTTGTGTGCGATATTTAAACATTTTTCGAAAAACAAACGCAGTAACTCTAGTGTTGGCCTGGTAAATAAACGTAGAATTCCTAGTGTTGGCCTGTTTAATAAACGCAGAAACCCTGGTGTTGGCCTGGTGAATAAATGCGGAAACCCTACTGTTGGCCCTGTTTAATAAACGCAGAAACCCTAGTGTTGGCCTACTGAATAAACGCAATTACCTTAGTGTTGGTTTTCTGAATAAATGTTGAAACCCTAGTGTTGGCCTAGTAAATAAACCCAGAAACCCTAGTGTTGTCCTCTTTAATAAACGCAGCGCATTGAAGAAGAGTCAGTGAGACACATAAGAGCTGTCTAGTCGGTTCAGCCAAATTCCAATATATGGCGATCACGTTAGAAATCTTTATAATAACTCGTAAAATTTCGTAAAACCGTGTAACTCGTAAGTCTTAAGACTTTTGAGGAATTCCATAATATTTTTGGGAACTATGTTTTCTTGTTTAACTCTCAGTTGCTTCATGAAGATTCATGAAACATATAATGTTTTTTTAAAGCATGGATCTGAATTACGATTGATACCACGTGACCGGGTCGGTAGTCCGGACCAGATCAGCAGTCCGCATTTATGAAACTCTTCCTCTCATAGTTAATTATATTTATTTGTCAAGGATGTTTTTATTTATACAAATATATAATTGTGCTGTCAATCAAATAAAATCATGTGAATTGTGCGTTCAATTGTGAATTGTTGCGGGTCAAATGTCGTTTTCAATCTATAACAAACAAAAGGAGACGAGGAATGAAGATAGAGCGAACACTAGAGGAACAGGGAGTAAGAGGCCAGCAGGAGAGAGTAAAGTAGAGCAGATAGTGGGGGGGGGGGGCATGAATAAAACTTATGAGATCCGAGGAAAGTAAAATCTACTGGGTTAGTAGAACATCAACTACTACAATTCATGGTCTGACATTCTTGGAGAATATAGTTTAATTTGCTTTGAATTCTTCCTGTGGCATGTAATTATGCCGCTTTACCGCGTGTTAATACATTCGCTGAAACCAAATAGTTCTATTAATAATGGCTCAAATATATATTTCAAAAGCAGACTTTCCTTTTATAAAGCTCTAAAGTTGGTACAGTTATTAATTTCAAAGAAACTAGTGTTGAGTGACGAATGAAATTAGACTTAAGAAAAGATCTGTATTCCTCACATGCCACAGTAAAATGCGAATTTTTTTTCACACCAGGTCCGCCATTTTGTTTCTACATGTGACATGCTATCACGTGATCTCAACATGTAAACGCAATAACTACCGGTATACATAAAACACGTGTTCCTTATAAAACAGGAATAAGTTGAATAACGAAATCCACTCAGTAACAAAACGAGAATTGGAGTCTAGAATATAATCCTTAATTATAATGTTAATAAAATTGGGGAATAATATGCTCAATTTCATTAATTATAATTTATACTGAAGTAGATATTTTTATATATTTTGATAATACAGCAGTTATGAAGAGTGAGACTTAAATGATTATTTCAGTATCTATATACGGGGTAACAGATTTGTCATAATTTGTCTGAATTTGGCGTGCATATTTTTAACCGATCATGCGCTCCGCTAACCATGAGGCTTGCGTGAGGGTGAAAGTATTAATATTCTGACACTCAATACACTTTTTTCTTCACACTTTCTAAACTTCCTTCCGCGAAGTGACGTCTAAGGCTGGCTTCATGTCGACGCCTAGACCAACGCAACCGGCCGGATAATCGCCGATTAGCGCCACATAACCTCAGCGTTTTCAAACTTCGAAGCATTTTCAAACTTCAAAAGAAAAGATGCCATTGACCGCAATTCAAGAATGGCCAGTGACCTACCTGCAATACCTTTTGAAATCATTCCCCGAAGCTTTTGTTATCGGTGATGCAACCAATCACCGGCTACGAATTTTAAGGGGGTCAGTTAAAAACTAGTGGGCGCTCATACAAGTTGTCATTACACTTGGAAATTCTACACGGCGAAGAAGTCTCTGTCGCTGGATATTGCTCAGATAGGACACGTTTTAGAAAAAGAGAATTGTAACAAACGCAGCTGAGCTGATAAACTATTTGTTATTAATACAACTGGATTTTGGCAACAGGACACGGAATTTAAAATTGACTTTGAAATTGACTCTTAAATAAAAGGATTAAATTTTCAAATTGCTGCTTCATCCGCGTAACAAGGTTGCTGTAAGGTAGGTGGAACATTTATTTAACATTAGCGGTCGAAATTATGTTTTATAGGTTTAGATTTAGGAAAAAATAGTTGCACTTTAGGTTAGGGTTAGATTAGGTTTAATTAACAGGTACCGGTACCCAGTGTTACAGCTTCATGGAAGATACAACAGACTGATGAAAGAAAAGAGCGGTCCGAATTGAATAAGGTAGGACATATTTCAGCGTGGACTTGTCAACTAGAGTTGATACGTCCATGATTTCAGTGAGAAGAAAAAGACCCCCCGGGCCACAGAAGATCGAACCCGAAGTTGAATGATGATGACAGAGTGGCTTGAAAAAATTCAGGTGCGACTTGTATGACATGTCTAATAGTTCTTGTAGATAAATAGAATTGATAGAATTTATGTTAGTTTTAACTATTTATTTGACCCCCCAATTAAAACATAATTTCAACCGTTAAATCTTAGGCATTTTGAATATATTTCACAATTATCCAACGCCCCCCACCCTCACCCCTCCCCTTAAAACGAAGCTTCCACGATTTTGTGGGTTAAGCTTGACATTGGTAGGATGAGGAATTGACGATTTGGACTTGACAACTTTTTTTCTAGAAACTATATAAACGTTAACACATGTAGAGTTAGGAGGGTTGGACTATTAACCCCCCAAAACACATACAGATAACAGTGATACAAATATAAAACAATAGACAAATATACAGTTATACAATATTACACATTAAAATGATAGAATTAAATTTTTCACGCGCCATTTTATTTCGAAGTCTCATCTCGCACCATTTTATTTCGAAGTCTCATCTCGCACCATTTTATTTCGAAGTCTCATCTCGCGCCATTTTATTTGGAGGTTATCTCGCGCATTTCTATTTGGATGTAATCTCGCGCCATTTTATTTTGATGTAATCTCGTGCCATTTTATTTGTCTTTTTGCGCATCCAAGATACATCACTTATTTTGCGGTTCTGTAATTAATCATATTATATCAACTCACTCAGTTATGTATTGTGATATATGTATTGTAATATGTATTGTAATATGTATTGTATTATGTATTGTACCATATATTATATTATGTATTGTATTATGTATTGTACCATATATTGTAATATGATATGTATTGTACCATGTATTGTATTATGTATTGTATTATGTATTTGTAATTACTCTTCTCACTCGGTTCTCTCTAATTAGTGTCAGTCTGCCTATAAATACTGATTAGTAGCGAAAGCTTGTGCGTCAAATAAACCTATATTGTATACTTATACTTGTCTCGTTATAATTATTCTAGACCCGGTTTATACCTCTACGGAATAAGGGAACATCGTGTTTTAATTCCTGATTCGGACCCACTGTCGCAGCCTTCGTCAGTGGACACATGACAACTCGGGCTGGATTCGAACCCTTGAAAGCAGCAGACACATTTCTCTTGGACATTGAGGAAAACTTCTAAGACTAAGATTAGATTTTCAGCCTTCTTCGACGAAGAGAACTTCAGTGGGACAATACTCACAATTCGAACTTGTGGAATGAACCTGTTTTGGAATTTTCTGCGAAAGCTTCATTTTTTCTCTAGAGGAAAATAAATCAATTTCATATCGGTAACTATTACGACGAGTAATAGGAAAAATTGTGCCGAAATTTAGAGTATTGAAACAAACACAGCTAACCTACACCGAGCTGTCTGGAATCAGTTGTTTCGAAATTGAAAAATTTGCAGAAAATTCCGGAACATTTTCATTCCATCACGAGGAGACTGAAATTGACTGGTGGCCCACGTACGCTGGGCGAACTTTGGTTATCGGAGTTAGTCGCGACTATAATCGAACTAAGTGAAACCGAATATCAGTTAGTCGGAACCATAGTCTGGAAATAGTTCGGAAATAAAGCGCATTCGGTTATTAGTTCCGACCACTAGTCGACTAGATACGAGAACTGAATTTGGGCCTTACTGAGGAACTACGTAGGATTCTGGCCCGGCGGACACGACCATCAGCCAGGAACAAGATAGTCCCAACCAGTCTGACCAGTGTGTGGTCGGCGGATGAGAGAGGATTAGTGTACAAGGCAAGCAACATCGGAGCCTCGCTTGGAAGGTCTCCACTGAAGGCGCTGCGCAGTAAAATAGCAAGACTGCATCAGATTACAACCGTTCAGTGCTGCCCCTATGAATTGCAATAGCGGAATTTCTGTGAACTAAAGTAGTAATCTTTAACCTTTGAAAATTCAGGAACCGCGAAACGACGGATTAGATTGGTAAAGCGCGTGGTTTTCATATTAAGAATAAATTCTTTGAATCCGGGCCGGACTCGACAGCTAAGGAGAAGAAAAATCGAGAAATTCTTTAAATAGTACCAGAAACGTAACTTAGTTGAATATGTTAACATAAACAAAAAGGATTTCCAGTCAATATATGTTTTTTTTCGATAGAAATATTTCTGAACAAACTCAGACTGATAAATCAGGACTGAACTTTACGCCACTGATTACGACATATTCAGGATTCGAACCCGTATTCATTTTGAACCTACTCCTACTGCATGTGATAGAATACACACAGCCACGTGTTTTTATTTCCGGGTTCTGGTGTTGCGCGATTATTGAGATTTATCTGGTTAGTTTTCTGTAATTGTTAGATGTATTGTATGTTATAGGTCCGGTAGAGTACAGCTGTAGTGGACCCCTCAGTGTCAAGGCTTCGACACCTCTCTCTCAACTCCATCCACACGCCCCATCCTCACTCCACCACACCAGTCATCATCGACATCACAGTCAGTCTGTAGTTACCTCCCTCCTCCTCTCGACCTCCCTCCTGGACCTGTCGGAGTGTGTGACTGCTGTGCTGTATCACTGTAAGGTTGGGGATTCTATCTCCTCTCTCTCTCTCACACATGCCTCAGTCAGTATCTCCTCACTCAACTGGAGCTGCTGTCTGCGGGTTCATATTCCTTCAATCCGCAATCAATGATGTATATTTCACCCCGGGCCTTGGCTTGGTGAAACTGAGACGTTGTATCGATAGAATCCAACATTCCAACACTGATATAACTCAAGAAAACAGCAGAAAAGTTTCCTATTAGCTGTAAATTTATTTAACCAGACTATCCTAATTAGTCGTCTTCAGGAGCCAACCTTTTTCCGCTATGTGTAATTTTCTATATATAACTTATATTTCTATTGTTATTTACAGTTTATTTGTTACGAGGCGTGTGACAACAATGAGTAACAGTCGCGGTAACAAGTTGCCCAGCAACCTACCACAGTTACAGAATCTAATAAAGCGCGACCCGGGTTCATATCGCGATGAATTCATTCAACAATTCAATCATTATAAATCAAACCTCGATATTTTTATGTTGACTCCGTCAAAACATTCGAAAACTCTTATCGAACTCGTGACGTTCCTTGCGCAGATTTCAGGTTGCTACAGCGACGATTTGAAACATTTCCCGCAACAATTGAGAGATTTATTACATCAACACGCAACAGTTCTCGATCCGGAAATGAGGCTCAGTTTCTGTAAAGCGTTGATTCTATTGCGTAATAAAGGATTGATACCGGCGCCCTCTGTGCTCGAGTTATTCTTCGAACTGTTTCGATGTTCCGATAAATTGCTGCGTAAAACTCTTTATAATTACATCGTTCAAGACGTCAAAAACGTCAATTCAAAACATAAAAACATGAAATTAAACTCGAATTTACAGAATTTTATGTATAAAATGTTAAAAGATAATAACGCGATCGCGGCTAAACAATCGCTGGATGTGATGATCGAACTTTATCGTAGAAATGTGTGGAAAGATCCTAAAACTGTAAACGTGATCAGCACGGCGTGTTTCTCTAAAATCACTAAATTACTCGTTGCTTCTATACAGTTTTTTATCGGACAGGAAGAGGAAGGTGGCGCTGATAGCGATAATTCGGACGACGAAGATGAGAAAACGGCTACGGAATTGAAACTACAACATCGCGTCGGTAAGAAATCGCGTAAACGACAGAAACGTCTCGATCGCGCTCTTAACGCCTTGAAAAAACATAAAAAGAAACAGAAGAAAGAAGTATTTGACAACACGGCTCTGCATCACCTTCACGATCCTCAGGATTTCGCCGAAAGGATGTTCCGTCAGTTAGAGAATACTAACGAGCGATTTGAGGTGAAATTAATGATGATTAATTTCGTGTCGAGGTTAATCGGAGTTCATCAATTATTCCTTCTTAATTTCTATCCGTTTATTCAACGTTTTCTTCAACCGCATCAACGCGAAGTGACCAAACTACTGCAGTACGCGGCGCAGTCCAGTCACGAGTTAGTCCCGCCCGATACTATCGAATCAATCGTCATGACGATCGCTAATAATTTCATCACGGAACGTAACAGCGGTGAGGTGATGGCGGTCGGTTTAAACGCTGTACGAGAAATCTGCGCTCGGTGTCCGCTGGCGATGAATACCGATCTATTACGAGATTTAGCCGAGTATAAAACGCATCGAGATAAGAGTGTAATAATGGCCGCTCGGTCTCTTATACAACTATTCCGTAAAACGAATCCGGAATTATTACATAAACGAGATCGGGGAAAACCCACGGACGCCTCGCGAGAAGTCGAGGTCTCGGAATACGCCGCATCGACCGCTAAAGATTTCATTCCCGGAGCCGAAACGCTGCAGACTCCCGATGAGGTAGAGGAAAACGAGGAGGATGGATGGGAATCGTGCGAAGATGAAAATGAAGATGACAGCGATGGATCGTGGGTAGACGTCGTTCACTCATCCGATGAGGAGTTAGAGGAGAATGAGGAGGTGGAGAAACTAACGAAGGAGGAAAGAATCGAACGAGCTAAAGTCGTTTCAGCCGGTCGCATTTTATCCCAGGACGAATTCGAAAAATTACGAATTTTACAAATTCAAAAAGAAACGTCGGCGACGTCGGGTAAAGGTAAAAAGCGTAAATTGGATGAGTCGATCGATCGCGGAGAATTCGTGAAATTAGACGACATCGAACTCGTTCATAAGAAAAAATCACACGATAAAGATTCACGTTTAGAGACTGTTATCGCCGGGCGCAACGACCGACAACAATACGCTTATAAAGTACAACGTATGAACGAACACGCGAGTACGACTAATTCTGAAAAACGTAAATCAAAACCTTTCATGATGGTTAAACATAAAGTATTACGTAAACAAAAACGATCATTTAGAGATAAACAACTAGCTTTAAAACATACATTACTGAAAAAACTGAAACATTCGAGAAATTAATCGGATTCTGCTTGATGAATTGTAAAGATAATGTTTGACCTCACTAGCTATTAAACTGACTTTAACCTAGTCTTGAGCAGCTGCAGCCCCCTCTATAATCAGTTATTGTATTATCATCATGTTTGGATTAACCAAATGTCACCTGTAACGTTATAGTTCTATCTAAAGTTGCAAATAATTTGTAAAATAATATTTTATGATACATTGTATTTATGTAATATGTACATTCAATGTATGAAATATATTACATTGTATTATAGATGATATATTGTAACGATTGATTGAATAAATGATATTCTAGATGTGCTTCAAATAATTGTTCGATTAATGAATGCGCAACATGGAAGGAAGAGGAATTATTCATTGTTTATTTGACTAAAGATGAAATGAAGCGTGTTAACTTCGATCCCGACTCGGGGGGTGGCGATACAGAGGATGGAATTGGTCAAATAAATAAAAGAAAGTCAAAGGACGCCATCAGCATACAATATACAACTATGTGAACATAGGTAGTAAATCAGGTAAACGATCAAATTCCAATGGCACCGGACCTTCTGATCGAAACGAGCGCTCACTGCTGTACTTATAACATACAAATCTACCCGCCGTTTATAAACGGTGTTTTTTGTAAAGTATAAAAACAACTTTTACACTGTTTCAAATTATCACCTTCACAAAATAAGATCTTCATAGTTATTCAATTCAATGCTTCACTAGAAATACTCATTATAGATAGCTAATTACATCCCTAATTCCAAATCCATTCGTCGATCAGATTTCTATTCTACCCAGCATTAGATTAGTTCCTAGATTCACCGATAGGTTACGCTCTGTATTGTTTAACGCGCGTCATTTGAACTCAAATTTCGGGAAATGTGTTTAGGCTTTATTGAGACTAAATTTAGTCGCAATTGGATCTTGGTTCCAATCCCAAGACTAAACCTATTGGATTATTCATTTAACCTCACGACGGGGACGGCCTTTGAGGTGTTGCCCGCTGATGCCACATCAACTAAGACAAATGTACCGAAGCCGCAAGTCCCGCACGTACTTGGGTGGGAGTGGCTGGGGTCCACCAGGGTACAGGGGACGGGAGTCCACGCACGCGACTCGGGTTTGATGCCCAACCCCGCAAGCTGACGGGAGGGGACTGGAGGTACCGGGTTGGTGGGGAGGGGGGGATGTCGTGCTCGCGTTGGATCAGCTCGGAGCAAGAGATACATTATCCATGTGGGGACTGGAAACGGCTGAGGTAGGGGGTCTGATGTCCCGGGAGAGTACATCAGACCCCCACCCTCAGCAGTGATTTCGTATCTTTTGACAGGAATCAATCCACCACAATATGTGATTGAAACTACTGATTATTGCACAGAGAGAGAAAGGAAGTGTGACATGTGTGACAGACGCCGAGCTAACGAGCGAGCCGATTGGCGCTGCTGAGGCACCGGGTGTCGTTACTGTTTGACTGCCACATAATCAAAATCGATCACATTCACTGAGTGAACTGTTGTTATCCCAGCGGCGCATGGGTTTTAATCCCTTCAAAACAAGGTTTTAATTCTTAATCTCGCGTTATTAACATCAGCTGTTACACCGATCTCTGTGCAGGAAGTGTTGTAAACTCCACTTCCGGAATTGGATTGATATTTCTATAATGGCTCAAACGAATAATTCAGGAAAGATGTTTGGATCAATGTCTCGCACTAAAGTAATCACGATTGTCACTATGACGTCATTGTTCTGGCTTTTAGCGGATATCGCTTTGTTGATTTTAATGGACCAGAAAATGATTTCAAGCAGTAAAAAAGATTTCTGGATTTTTAATATAAACGAGAGATTATTGAAAAACAATAGTTCGCCTAAACAGCGCCCCCGTGTGGGCGATAATATTATTAATATTGACAGTAACGCAGCTCTGAAATTTATACCGAAAAATGTTCACAACATCAGCAGCAGCCGAGATGGAGATGAGAAAGTTACAGTTGCTCCAGTTAAAGTTGAACCGGATAAAGTTGAACCGGATAAAGATGTTAAACTCAACATTGTGCCATTTTATGAACAAGTAATATTTCAATTAATCATTTTCGGTGAAATGCTGGTGCTAGAATTCTGCCTTCATCTGTCACTATCTCACTACTCGTTGTAAACCCTAGCCCCGCTGTCCATGTAACAATAACATTGACTAATCTCCAATAATTCACCAGGTCTGGACCCGCCAGACATCCGATGGACGTGGTAATCTCTCGTGGATGATTCTCTGATATCACCTAAGGTTTCGTCTCTTTCTTTGCCAACATTTTCCATATTTGGTAGAAAATCGTTCGCACGAGTTATCATTAGTTTTTCTTAAAACTATTTCGCGCCCTTCTGCGCGAGACCTTTATCCTAAAATCACGTAAATTGTAGGTTAATCAATGTAAATGCTAGAAACAATGGGATCGTTCTGATTGGGGAGTCGTGTGTATGTGTGCTGTAGTTGTACCATCTGGAGCCGTTCTCTCTCGACAGTGTCGAGACCATCTGGACGCCCCTCACTTCAGTCTGGAGGCTGTAGACTGAAGAATAGTTATAACTGCTAATCTCAGAATATATCGAACATCTGTTTCACTTTACCCACCCGATATATCAGATTACCCACCCGATATATCATACTATAACTATTACTATTCATTTATGTGATAATGATTTAATACTTTTAGAACTGTTAACAATATGTAAACTAACGGGGGACTCCGGCCATTCGACTGTGGCATGCTAGGATCCAACAGGTGGCAACAGTGTGCATTAGGACAACGACTCCAGGATGAAATCTACCCATAATTTCCACGATTTATTTAAGTCTCAAAATCTAGTCGTTGGTAGATTTTTATCATAATGATTGGCTCGCCATCTAGCGGGATAACTGGTATCTAGTGGGATACATGGTCCACATCGCTACATTTGTTACAAAATAAACAAATTATTGCGTTTCAGATTCATAATTATGAGGTGGTGACCTTTCCACGTGATGAGACAGCACCGGGTATGAATGGTCGAGGGGTTCGTATTGATAAGGATAAACAATCTGATGAAGTTAAATCTCTCATAAATAAAGGTTGGAAAGAGGCTCGTTTTAATTTATACGTTAGTGATATGATATCCGTCGAGAGATCCCTGCGTGACGTCAGACATGACGTGTAAGTATCAGCGCCATCTTTATTTCATTCAGAGATCTTATAATTTGCTCAGAGAAATACATGTAGTATTATTTAGTAGTTTTCTAGTTTTTCGATCCCTGACTAGAAAAAACTTTCCAATCCCTCGATTTCCCGACGGGACCACGTGTCCCTCAGTTTGCTTGCACTCGCTACGTCACGTACCTAGCCGAATGGGGTTTAATCACGATATCGACCCTTGTGCAACTGGATACAGATGTCGCAATTCTGTTTATCTATCTGTGATAATTCACGACATCATTCAAAATGATAACAAACTAAAACCAGAACAGCTGTATTACAGCTGCGCCTGTGTACCTGGGCTGTACCTGTGCTGTACCTGTGCTGTACCTGTGCTGTACCTGAGCTGTACCTGAGCTGTACCTGAGCTGTACCTGTGCTGTACCTGTGTACCTGTGCTGCACCTGTGCTGTACCTGAGCAGCATCTGTCTGTTCTCCACACTGCCCCACGACTGTGGAACCTTTTCTCAATCCAGGATTACAAACAAATCATACACAAACAATTATCAGAGTAAAATAAATATAATTCGGTGTATTTTCATATAAATAACTACAGCGGAATTTCAGGTGTTTTTCTCATTCCTGGTTTTTACTTCAGTGAGAAGAGAATAAACTTTGTGAATTTATTGTGTTCTGATCATTCTAGAAAAAACAGGTCGTGATGTGTGGGGCGAGGGTCGGTTGGCCCGTGAGACTGCTTCGATTTAGGACTAGTCCAAACTCCCATTGGTTCCAATTAGTGGACCTGGACTAAATGACATCTACTGTGTAACTGGATCGACCAATCAAATCCCGTGGAATCAACTACTAGCGCCATCTATCATCATTTCACTGAACTAATCATCTATTTCCCAGTACCAAACCGGAAGCGGGTGACGCGCCCTCTAGGGCTATTTTCTGACATCGAAATCAATTTAGCCAACAGCGCGTTCACGTCGCCCCTCTTCCTACCTGTAAATAACAGTTTACATCATATTATACGGGACGTTGAAGTGATCTGTGGCATGTGGGGTTTTATTGATACTCACTACGTTTCTCTATTTCTCTGACCGGTTTTAGATAATTTCCCCACATATTTTCATCGTACACCGATAATCCGGGTGACGTTCCGAATATATCATCAGTATCAGCTAATAGCGAATCGTCTTGGAAATGAGACGCTGAAACGAGAAATTCATCTGGTTAAACCTGAGATTAGAGTTTTATTGTTGTCAAGGACACAATTATTTATAGAATATGATCGAGGGTTATGTCATAGCGATGTGAGATGTATGAATTACTCCGATATCGTGTATTATATTTATATCTCATAGTCGTTTGACTTCTCAGGAATATATTAATAATCTTAACAACGCATGTGATATAGTGCGAACTTGCAACCGGGACCCATCCAGTTCCCAAGAGAGTTTTGATTAGTCTCAGGACTCAAGAGATCAAACAATCTGAAAAGCTCTAACTTTAGGAGCCGGATTCAGACAGTTCTCAGTTAAAACATTGAAAATGATCTGATTTTAGAGTTCTGGAACTGGACCCGAGCCTAAAACCTGTCTTATTTATGTTCAATCATTTATTCATTCATTCATTCATTAATTCATTCATTAATATACTCCAGCACACTCGAATTCACGAGGATGATTTTTGGGGCGTGCGCGTCTGTAAAAGACAACAAACCATGAGACACTGGTGCCTGCCGCCAAGACTAATCCCTTTTATCTCTCTATATATTAAAAAAGATGACATTTTGCCGACATTTTGACAAAACTCTGATGCACTAACCCTAACCCTAGCGGGCCTCGATCCTGCCGCCTCCCACATCCCAGTCAGACGTGCTAACCACTAGACCATAATCCAGTAGTATTTGACCGTGTTTGTTGGTGTGTCTGGTCAGTGTGGTGACCAGTCAGGCGTGGTGAAAAGGGGAGGGGAGGGGGAGAGGGGAGAGGGGAGAGGGGAGAGGGGAGAGGGGAGAGGGGAGGGGGAGGGGGAGCTAATTCTTTCTCACTGTTTTCAGTTACTACTAAAAAAAAAGAAATTCTTCACTCGTAAAACTATGAATATAGGTTTTTCAAAGTACAGGCGTACTCGTTTAAAACCGGGTCCAAAACGTTGATAAATGCGGGTCTGATTTCTGATTATCGATTTCTATATACGCTGTTTATTGAAATGAATTTAAAAATTCTCGTGTAGACACGAAAAAAGATGAACTTTTTGTATGAAGAGGAATGTGCATAGAAAATATAATAAGATAGATAGAGCAAGTTCAGAAATAAGATTTACTTTCGAAAAAATAGTCTATGATAGAAGGGGTTTGGGTAGAATAAAACTAGGTATGATCTTATGACATGAATATCGAACCGGCGCGAGCATAGACTGTTGAATTTACTGAATTGACATTGAATACTAACTGTGGCATGTGAGTGATCACTACGCTACCGCTTTACCGCCATACTTAAATACGAAATAGCTCAACAAAAAGTGGCTTAAACCTCATTTCAAAATCGGTTTCTTCTTAAATAAAGTTTGATTGCTGCTTTAAATATACGTTTTAAATTGCATCGTGTTGAATAACGTATGAAATTTGACTTAGAAAGAGATATCTCGATTACCCGCATGCCACAGTAGGAATTACGATCTGTATCATATTACAACCGTTAAGTGCTGCCTCTATATATAACGTCGGCGGTAAATTCGTGAACTAACTTCGTAGTAGCGGGTTTAAACTCAACTTCTCAGACTTACAGAGTGAGTCTCCTCGCTCTACAAGGGTACACACTGCTCTGGAATATTCTAAATCAATGTTTACAGTATGTATCCACTCTTAAAAGTGAAGTGCGCGGGTCTTCGTTTAGTCAAGGATTTTGAAAGCAATATAGTGGAATACTAGAAATCCTCCTGTTTTGCACTTTCGTAATGTTCTGCCTTATTTGAGATCTAAACTTTTCGAATCTTGTAAATTTGAAATCTTTTCTTTTCGAGCGAACATATTTGTCTGAATGTATAATTATTGCATATGAAATTGTGATAATTCCGTGTCGATATTTCCTCCAGTGATAGCCACTCCTGGTTACCAGTCCACTGTGTCTGACTATACATCATCTGGAAATCATATTCAGAGCCGCAACCAAATATTTCAGAACGTAAACTATTTCGAATCTTCTGCTAGAATCGCTTTGCTGCTGCTGCTGCTGCTGCTGCTGCTGCTGCTACTGCTGCTGCTGCTGCTCTTTGGAATTTATCTAATCCTCAAACTGTGACTAATATTTCTATATCGTGTCTCCTTTCACTATCTTAAGAACGTCATATTCTCGGAAGCACCCTAAACTGGAGTCAAACACGAGTGTCTGAGTTAAAGTCCATTGACACGCTACCGCAAACTCTACTAAATCCCGGGGCAAAAGATCATTTTATTCATGAATGTTGTTTTGAAGATTTCCAAATCGGTTTAAATCGTTTTTTTTTGTTGGCTTAGTTCCACACGCGTTCTGGTCGCATTGAGCTGTTATTGACTGTAGGCCTACTGCGCGGGAGCTCTATAAGACTGATGATAAACTGATGATTCGACGATTATTTCTACCCTTGCACTCAGTGAATTTTGTCATCAGAATGTTATTATGAAATATTACGCTTCACAGAATCGTGAAAGTAGATTTTAGTCGAGGGATTTCACACGGACTACACCCAACTATATCATACTCTAAATCGAAAAAAAAGATTGAGAAATTTATATCTTTTTACCTAAAACTAATTCTAGTATCATCATTATAAGAGGCTGGGGTGGCAATGTGTCTGGGATGAATGGATCCCAGGAATACAATCATCTACAATCAAATTGAGTTTATTTTAGCCCCGGGGACTAAAATCCCATAAACGTATTCGTCACACAGATAGTATAAGATCAGAATCGGAATTCGAGCTGCCTCTTGCATGTGGATAACTGTGGATTGTCTCATACATGTGGATAACTGGTGGATACTAGTTGTCTGTAGAGTAAGGAGATTGTTCTGTTAGTGTGGATAACTGTGGATTGTCTCATACATGTGGATAACTGTGGATTGTCTCATACATGTGGATAACTGTGGATTGTCTCATACATGTGGATAACTGTGGATTGTCTCATACATGTGGATAACTGTGGATTGTCTCATACATGTGGATAACTGGTGGATACTAGTTGTCTGTAGAGTAAGGAGATTGTTCTGTTAGTGTGGATAACTGTGGATTGTCTCATACATGTGGATGACTGGTGGATACTAGTTGTCTGTAGAGTAAGGAGATTGTTCTGTTAGTGTGGATTATTATGAGTAATTATATATAATCAGATCTCGTTAATAAAAACCACCGAAACCATTTAGATATTTATGATTATTGTATAAATCTCTGATCTGATCCGCGCTGTCTTTCATCAGTTACAGAATAAAACAACATCTACCTCCACTTATTATCTTAACCACATCCCTCCTTATAGAATTCAGTCCCTGTGGAGAAACTGTCAACCTCTCTCCCCCTAAGAGAGTTAGACTCCCTGTAGAGAGGTGGCCTCCCCCTAGAGAGGTAGCCTCCCTCTAGACTGTCACCCTCTCTTTCCCTTAACAGTAATCCTCTCAAGAGGTTTCTACTAAAAGCAATTGGGTACAATTTTTTTCTATATAACGCATTTCAAAAATGTCGTAAATTCTAATTAAGCGAATAAAGAAAGGCAAGATTTATGGTTTTTAATGTGATAATATTCAGCAATCATCTCGAGGGAAATGGAAATAAAATTGCTGCTGATAATTAACAAAACAAGCGAGAAAACAGAATGAATAGATGATAGTCAATATCAGTATTTACAACAGCACTCTCACTCCCCTCTCCCTCCCTCTTTCTCCTTCCCTTCCTCCTCACTCCTTCCTCCCTCCCTCACTCACTCTCCCCTTCCCTCTCTCATCCCCCTCCCCTCTCCCTCACTCTCCCCCTCCCTCGCTTTCCCCCCTCTCCCTCCTCTCCTATCTGTGAATAGGTAATTGTGTATCGGACACAGTCCTATACTGTCACACATGACAGTGTTGTACAGATAGGAGATATGAGTGGTGATTTATAATATCGATTGGACACACTCTCAGCTTGTCTGAAAACATATGCTACATAAATCCATTGTTTTAAAAACAATATCAAATCATCTTTTATTGACGTATTTCCACTTTTAATCAATCCTACTAACGCCCCCTAGCGGTATTAATTACCACTTCTTTAAACGAGGGGGTGGGTGAGTGAGAGGGAGTGAGGGGGAGGGAGAGGGAGACAGACAGCTTCATCACACTCGTAAAAGTCAGTTTTTAATTAACTATTACATGATTGATAACCAACAGGCGGAAGTTACAATCGTGACGTCACTAATGAGTCTTCTATGTTGGATCTAACGTAATAAAACACGTCATTATTCCTTACATAAAAAACTGTTTTTATAGACGATTTTTCAAACGGGTGAATTTTCTGTCAGTCACGGAATTAGATTATATATGATAAATGAGTTAAGAGTTGGCAGTAATAAATCCTCTCAGTCGCTCAATACTGACTCTTCTTTATCTGCTGTTCGTACAGAAATTAACTTCTTAAGAAAACAAATCATATCATATCAAGAATATGAATATTATTGATTCTACATGAGATGGATTCAGACTGAAGACAAAAAGCAGCTTTCCAGTTCCACAGTTCTGGATCCAGTTCCACAGTTCCCCAGTTCGGCAGTTCCGCAGTTCCGCGGTTCCCCAGTTCCGCAGTTCCCCGGTTCCACAGTTCCCCAGTTTTGCGGTTCCGCAGTTCCGCGGTTCCGCAGTTCCCCAGTTCTGCAGTTCCACAGTTCCCCAGTTTTGCGGTTCCGCAGTTCCGCGGTTCCGTGGTTCCGCAGTTCCCCAGTTCCACGGTTCTGCGGTTCCACAGTTCCCCAGTTCCCCAGTTCAACGGTTCCGCGGTTCCACAGTTCCACAGTGTGCCCTCGTATCGCTGTGAGTCAGTCCCATCCCGTCTTAGAGAAAATATCGGAAAAAACGTGAAACTGATAAATAATTGAATAGTAGATAAACATTCTCTGCTTGTTAACTGTGAAGTCAGGTTAAACACAGTTTCATTCGAGTCTCGAACAGTCTGAAATCTTTAGGATAAATATGAATTAGTCCGATAGATTAATGAGGTGCGGTCCTCTGTCAGGGTGTGTCACGTGGTCGTCTGTCAGGGTGTGTCAGGTTTAGGGTTTAGAAATATTTATCTCGTAATTTGTTACAAATAATTTACCAATATTGAAATAACAGAATTTCGATAATAATTTCTGCTGTTTATATTTTGATTGTATCACATTGTATCACAATGTAAAAGGGTTCGGTTTACCCGGAGGAAAGTAAACAATCTAATATCAATTGATTTAATTCCCAGGTAAAAGCACTGACTCTTCCGTCTTATAGTTCTCAATGTCTGTAAAACCGGCCTGAGGCGCTGGTTCAACGGGTCGCTGCGGCCTGAGGCGCTGGTTCAACGGGTCGCTGAACTCTGAGAAATCTATTAATTCTATTTCATTCAGTAATTGATCGATTCGGATTTGTGTCTGGAATAAAAGACTTTTATATGACGCATAAATATCTAATAGATAATTATTGATATACGTCAAACTGTTCGCTGAAATAGTGATTCAATTCTCTGTTTATGTTCGTTTCGTTTTTCTCGATCTCCTGGAAAACCTCACCTACCTAAATCTCTCATTACTTCATCGACTTTCTATAATACAACATATACTAGTATTCATTTCTATAATACAACATATACTAGTATTCATTTCTATAATACAACATATACTAGTATTCATTGTAACACGATATATAGATGGACGAATAGAGAACCATCAACATCGCTATCAATAGACAATTAGAAAAACTACCCATCTACAAAAACTGGATACATTTACCAGAAAAAAGCTGAGGCTGAGCATAAAGCGTTTGTGGATGGTCAGTTCTATATCTATTGAGGACAGAATCGTTTATGAAGAACGCACGTATCTATGTGGAGAAGAGAGGGAGGGGTGGAGGAGGGGAGGAGGAGGAGGAGGAGGAGGAGAGGAGGAGGAGGGGGAGAAGGGGGGGTTAGAAACTGGCCACTTTTCACTACGAACCTAATGCTTAAAATTGGGGTAGAATTGTGTCTAAAGAACAGCCTATACACGTAAAGCAACAGATTCAAAAGTTTTTTTTTGATATCTTAGAACAAAAAAGTTAATCTAAGATGAAAACATAGACATTTAGAACAGAGTTTTAGGAGATGATACACAATGTGTATTCAACAGCCAGAAGCTGCATCAAATACCACAGTTCTGAGTAAACTTATCGTGATTGGAGTAATCAGTCTGATTACTCCAAGAACTGTGAAACTGGATCCTGAGTTCACAGTTAACTCTAACTCACAACTTTGGAACTAGATCCTGAGTTCACAGTTAACTCTAACTCACAACTGTGGAACTAGATCCTGAGTTCAGAGTTAACTCTAACTCACAACTGTGGAACTAGATCCTGAGTTCACAGTTAAATCTAACTCACAACTGTGAAACTGGATCCTGAGTTCACAGTAAACTCCAACTCACAACTGTGGAACTGGATCCTGAGTTCAGTGTTAACTCTAACTCACAACTGTGGAACTGGATTCTGAGTTGACAGTTAACTCACAAGTGGAACTCGATTCTGTATTGCGCTTTTTCTCTTACCTTGAGCCGGTGAGAAAGTATCAGGAAATTGTTCATGTATTAATTGTCGTTTTGTTGCTGGTGAACCTTCGATTATAACTATACCTCCAACCAGTAACATCGCTAACACTGCCGCTGTTATTAAACTCGAAACCATGTTTAATATTTACTCCTAGTTCAATCTGTCTGCTCTCTCTCTCTATCTCTTCTTACTAAAACTGATTCATTCTCTCGAGTTGATGCGGATCATTTTATCATTACTGAACTGTGATTGGTTGATGACAGTCTGTTCGATTCATCCAATCACCAGTCAGCTTTAATCATCACTGTTATACCATGGATTCTACGCATGGTATACCCCCTCCTCTCCCTCCATCCCTCTCCCTCCATCCCTCTCCCTCTCCCTCCATCCCTCTCCCTCTCCCTCCATCCCTCTCCCTCTCCAGGCTCTCCCTCTCCCTCTCCAGGCTCTCCCTCTCCCTCTCCAGGCTCTCCAGGCTCTCCCTCTCCCTCTCCAGGCTCTCCAGGCTCTCCCTCTCCCTCTCCAGGCTCTCCCTCTCCAGGCTCTCCCTCTCCAGGCTCTCCCTCTCCAGGCTCTCCAGGCTCTCCCTCTCCCTCTCCAGGCTCTCCAGGCTCTCCAGGCTCTCCAGGCTCTCCAGGCTCTCCCTCTCCCTCTCCCTCTCCCTCTCCCTCTCCCTCTCCCTCTCCCTCTCCCTCTCCCTCTCCCTCTCCCTCTCCCTCTCCCTCTCCCTCTCCCTCTCCCTCTCCCTCTCCCTCTCCCTCTCCCTCTCCCTCTCCCTCTCCCTCTCCCTCTCCCTCTCCCTCTCCCTCTCCCTCTCCCTCTCCCTCTCCCTCTCCCTCTCCCTCTCCCTCTCCCTCTCCCTCTCCCTCTCCCTCTCCCTCCCCCTCTCCCTCTCCCTCTCACAAATAACACAATTAACACAGTAATTGCACAAATACTGATCGAAAACTAGTTTAGTCGTTTAAATCGTACAAAATGTACAGAATTCTTTTTAGATATTAAAAGCGCGTGTTTTAGCAAAAAAAAAAACCCACGGAGGAACCCTAACAGCAATGATTCATCGACCACGAGGAATGCTGAATTTTAAGTCGTTGAATTCCAATCACATACATGAAAACATTGAAATATTCAAAAAAATTCGTTCTCGTCGTCGTCATCCAAAAAATCTTCTCACTGATCCACTGTCACATTCGTGAGCCCGGTTAGCTCAGTCGGTAGAGCATCAGGCTTTTAACCTGAGGGTCCTGGGTTCGAGTCCCATACCGGGCGTTTGTATTTTTTTTCTATGCTCAGATGCCCTTTTTCATGTCCTAAACTGATCCATCTTTCCTTTGAAATGAAGTTCTAAACTAAAGAAATTTCATATCATGCCAATGTTTTCTCGTTTTTTTTTCAGTTGTAAGACGAAGAAATACCCGTACAATAAGCTTCCTAAGACTAGTATAATAGTTTGTTTCTGTGAGGAATCTTGGTCAGCTTTAATACGTACAATACACAGTATAATCAACAGATCTCCACCAGAGTTGGTCGAGGAAGTTTTACTAATTGACGATTTCAGTCAGTCTGGTACGTGTGTAGCTACAATAGTCAAAGTCGTCAAATCACTGAAATCACTGTTATTTTTGATTCTCAATTCGATTTACTATTTGGATAGGTGTAAGTTCGTATAGTGATTGGGTTCGTCGTAATTACGATAAATCGATCGAGTTTCACTCTTATTATCATCGCTTACCAGAGTAACCTTTAAAGAAATCGAGAACATACACACAATATCAGTGAATAACAAGAGAAATATTCCACAACAGATTCACATATGAAAAGTTCTGGTTTCTATTTCGAGCAATGTTTCGGTTAAAGACTGCCATCATCAGGCGGAACTGTAACCTTTCCATACCCGGTACAACACAGAGACTGATTGAAATGATGATATTGAGATATGAATTGTTATATATCGTCGTTCCCTGTCTGTTTGTAATTCAGTGACATTAATGCTGTCAATAGTTGGATTTATATAGATCAGTTCAGATTCATAACTCGACTGTTCGCGTGGATGATGGGATAAAATATCTTCTACCATCTCCTCTCCTCGGTTGTAAGATGAGAGCCTCGCTGTCTCTATCTATCTCAGTCTCTCTGTTAAGAGTTTATTACTGAATGGACACACATCGTCTCGTGGACTAACTGACGTCACGTATATAGTGTATACGCCGAGGATCTGCTGGGTTGTCTACAATCCCAACCAATTTAAAGCAAAACAAATTAAAAAAAAAAAAACAAACTGAATATATCTCACTCTTGAATTCAAAAATAACGGTTATAATTGTGTATTTCAGAACGATTATCGGTTTCTTGTGCTGTCCCCTGGTGTCATCGAACAAAATGATTAATCTCATATTCATTTTGCAGATTTTCTGAAAGAACGGCTCGATAGATATGTGGAAAGATTCCCTAAAGTGCGGATAATACGTCTGCCAAAACGAGAAGGGTTAATAAGAGCCCGGATGATCGGTGTACAATCTGCGAAAGGAGAGGCATTGACGTTCTTAGACTCACATATAGAGGTCACTACTGGTTGGTTAGAACCGATGTTAGACCGGATACGACAGAACCGGAAACACGTAGTGGCACCTATTATCGATAATATAAACATGGAAACGTTCGAGTGAGTACCAGTAGGGGGCGCCTATGGAGTAATCATCCGTCTATCTACCAGCTAGGGGGCGCCACTGAAGGAATCACCAACCTTCAATTTTGTATGTTATTAGCTGTTAGGGAAAGTGGCTAAACTGAACCCTAGCCTCGATATCCGTCCAGCGTCGCTGCTCTAGTCTGTCGCGTTATTCATGTTATAATGAGTTTCTATAGAAAATCCGTGGCCCGTAAACAACTAAATACCCCCTTGAGAATGTATATATATCAGATCTGAGATTAGAATGCTGCTGCTGCTGCTGCTGCTGCTGCTGCTGCTGCTGCTGCTGCTGCTGCTGCTGCTGCTGCTGCTGCTGCTGCTGCTGCTGCTGCTGCTGCTACTTTTACCTGTTTGACATCAACACTGTTTATACGTGTCACACTGACCAATAGTTACAACATTATCTACCGAAATATTCTGGAGGCTTTGATTCTAAACCTAACGTTAAAATGATCTGATATTAAACTTTTATCATTATAGTTCCTATGTATATTACTGACCGATATTTGCCATCAAAGTGCAACTTCTTTTATTATTGTATGATAGAATCCTTTCCTATCGGACTCCCCACACATATTCAGACTCCCTACTCCTTAAGACTCCTCCAGATACCCCAGACTCCCTATAGACTACCTTTGGACTCCTCCAGACACCCCAGACTCCCTATAGACTACCTGTGGACTCCTCCAGACACCCCAGACTCCCTATAGACTACCTGTGGACTCCTCCAGACACCCCAGACTCCCTATAGACTACCTGTGGACTCCTCCAGATACCCCAGACTCCCTATAGACTACCCGTGGACTCCTCCAGATCCCCTCAACGAGTAAGTTTTCTGTGATAAATCTATTGATAGTTTACATAAATTAAATCAATATTCAGCAAACACTCAGCTTACAGAAGAATTGTTTAAACATAATTTCCTGTGAAGTTTTCCGATATTTTTTATAGCGATTTCGTCGATATCTTAATAGTTGAATAACCACTCTACCTCACTTCCCAGGGTCTCCTTACTTCCCAATAGTTTCATTCTAGCCCACAAGGACTCACGTGCCAGGGGTAAATTCTTACGCGGTATAGAGATGTAGGTTTTGTATTTTGTAGTTATGGTGCTGTAGATGAGAACACTCGAGGTGTGTTTCAATGGACTCTACAGTTCAGTTGGGGCAATGTACCTCATGATGTACTCAAAAACAGACCCGATAAATCTTACCCAATCAGGTGAGTTACCTCACATCTTTTTTGCATCTCATTTACATAAGTCGACAGGTTTTTCGAAATTCTGATTATTAGTACAATGGAGCAGCAGCCCGGTTAGCTCAGTCGGTAGAGCATCAGGCTTTTAACCTGAGGGTCCTGGGTTCGAGTCCCATACCGGGCGCTTGTCTTTTTTAAATTCCTTAAGCGAAGTATTCGATGTAACGGACTCCTCCCATATCTTTTTTTTATCTTGAACTGATCTTACTGCCTGAGGTCAAGGATATCATTTAAATTTGCAATTCATTTGCATATCTACTTATTTGACACTTGTATATTTACAATGAATCCCACGCACGCGCAGTCCGTCACTCCTACTATTTTCTCTTTAATTGATTCAATTAACTGTTACATGTAAATATTGGATACAGCGAACACACAACATTGTGTGCAGTGACCTTTAACAGCGAATATTTGAAATAGGAATTGAGGCGATACAAAGATTGAATTTTTATTCTGATGTGTAATCTTCATTATTTGTCGAGGTTGATATCGCAATTCCAAAAAATTGTTATATGTTTTCTTACTATGAAATACAGTAATCAGTAAGCGGTATATAACGGTGTATTTCTTCATTTCTTTTAGGATCGTAATTCTTTTTTGTTTATAGGGCGTCTGGTTGTAGATGGTTCAACCAGTCTCATTCTTTTCTAAATTTGAAACTGATATTATCTTCTAGTCAGTGTTGTTATATCTGAAATAGCGTGTGCCTCGTGGATAGCGTATAACAGTCGACGATCAATTAATAGAAGACTGACGAAGCCTAATGAAACAATTATTTTCGATTAAACTATTCATTAATAAGCTATAAACCCGCCACTCTCGTCAGCGGGTTCGAATCCTTTTATTCCCGGTAATAAAACGGAGCCATATTGTGAGCTGGAACTATAAACTGAAATTTCACGCAGATTATTGCGTCATCCGTCACCAGTTAGTAACGCGTGGAATGCGTTCACAATTAAATTCCTGTCTCTCTGATTCTGAGGCGCGGCTTAGAACTGCATTTTTGATGAAATAGTAAAAAAATACTTCGGATCCCTGCTGAAGTGCAGGCTTCTTAGTGTAAGGCTTAGTACAGCAGCTCAATGCTTATCATTCTCCAAAAGGGTAATCTAGCTTTACCAGGAGACCCACCTTCGATTCAAACAGGTCAACGATATTCACATAATCGTCTCGGCTCGTGATAAGCCAAATAAACAGTCAAACTTGGATAAGTCGTTACATTACTGAAGTCATCTCTATTCTCGAGTCCTGATTTGTGTTTCTAATTCAATTTACTAACTAAAAATCATCATTTGTATAAATCACCAACGTAATGAATGTCCTTAGCTATGACGTCACTTTCACTATGAATAAAGATGAACTATTTGTGGAATGAACGACGCACACGAATATAGAGACGATAGAGCTGATTATGAAGAATCGAACAAAAATAATTCGAATTATTATTAGAAGTAGTTTATCTACTGATGTTAACGATGTTATTTGAAATCAGAGACGTCATACGTTGCCACTTTTAGTCACGAGCTTCTGACAACAAACCGTCAATTAATTCATCCAATTACTACAAAATTCGCCTCCATTGAACTGATCACTGGTTCTCACTGTCACCGTTTAATTATGATTGTTACGGAGGTTTAAATGTTACAGTATATACATAATTGATATATTCTAAACATTTTCATCAACAGATCCCCAACAATGGCTGGTGGATTGTTCGCAATCGACAAATCCTATTTCCTGGAGCTGGGAATGTATGATCCAGGACTGGATATTTGGGGTGGAGAGAATTTAGAATTATCTTTCAAGGTAAAATGTAGCTGCTGCTGTTGCTGCTGCTGCTGTTTGTGGAACTGTAGAATGAATGCAGAGCGATAAAGTGAAATGTTTCTGATTTTCAAGGTTTGGATGTGTGGCGGTTCTATAGAGATCGTTCCCTGTTCACACGTCGGTCATATATTCCGCAACTCGCAGCCCTATAAGTTCCCGGATGGAAACGTCGTTACGTTTCTGCGCAACTGTATGAGAATCGCCGAGGTTTGGCTCGATGAGTATAAAGAGATATTCTACAGAAAACGGGGTCACCTTCGCGGCCAAAATTTCGGTGACGTCACAGCTAGAAAACTTCTCCGAAAACAATTGAAGTGTAAAAGTTTTAGTTGGTATTTAGATAATATTTACCCGGAGATGTATCGACCTTCATTTCAGAACAAAGCGAACGGCGAGGTAAGCATACCTCCTTCCTCTCCTCCTTCACCTCCCTCCTCCCTCTCCTCCCCTCCTCCCTCGCCTCCCTCCTCCCTCTCCTCCCCTCTCCTCCTCCTCCTCCTCCTCCTCTCCTCCTCTCCTCCCCTCATCCGTCACCTCCCTCTCATCCTCACTCCTCTCCTCTCCTCTCTCCTCCCTCTCATCCCTTTCCACCTCATCCATAATCAGCTTACACTGGACTGGTGCTAAATATAAGCGGTTTAGCTGGTATAGTACAACTGGTATCAAATCTCAATCATTTTACTTTTCATTTTCAGATTCGAAATGGTTTTACGAATCATTGCGTTGATAAGAAAGGTCGCCAGGATCATATGAGTCTAATGGTCTGTCACGGGCAGGGAGGAAACCAGGTAAAATATCTATTTATTTATGAATAAAGTAATGATTTGAATACATTGTAAATATTGTGTTAAGTTTGGAGATTATAGGGTAATAACAGAATCGACTAGTCCACTCCAGACTCAGTCAGACTGGATCCCACTGTTACTGGTCTCCCAGTCAGAGAGACCAGTAACTGGGGGGTCAACCCACTGGATCGCATTATTAGCGGGCTCTCTCACTAGGGGTCGCATACTAACTGGGGTGTTACTCACTAGGGGTCGCATACTAACTGTAGTGTTACTCACTAGGGGTCGCATACTAACTGGGGTGTTAATCACCAGGGGTCGCATACTAACTGGGGTGTTACCAGGGGTCGCATACTAACTGGGGTGTTACTCACCAGGGGTCGCATACTAACTGGGGTGTTACTCACCAGGGGTCGCATACTAACTGGGGTGTTACTCACCAGGGGTCGCATACTAACTGGGGTGTTATTCATCAGGGATCGCATACTAACTCGGGTGTTGCTCACTAGGGGTCGCATACTAACTGTAGTGTTACTCAGTAGGGGTCGCGTACTAACTGGGGTGTTACTCACCAGGGGTCGCATACTAACTGGGGTGTTACTCACCAGGGGTCGCATACTAACTGTAGTGTTACTCAGTAGGGGTCACATACTAACTGTAGTGTTACTCAGTAGGGGTCGCGTACTAACTGGGGTGTTACTCACCAGGGGTCGCATACTAACTGGGGTGTTACTCACCAGGGGTCGCATACTAACTGGGTTGTTACTCACTAGGGGTCACATACTAACTGTAGTGTTACTCAGTAGGGGTCGCGTACTAACTGGGGTGTTACTCACCAGGGGTCGCGTACTAACTGGGGTGTTACTCACTAGGGGTCGCATACTAACTGGGGTGGGACTCACTAGGGGTCGCATACTAACTGTAGTGTTACTCACTAGGGGTCGCATACTAACTGTGGTGTTACTCACTAGGGGTCGCATACTAACTGGGGTGGGACTCACTAGGGGTCGCATACTAACTGTAGTGTTACTCACTAGGGGTCGCATACTAACTGGGGTGTTAATCACCAGGGGTCGCATACTAACTGGGTTGTTACTCACTAGGGGTCACATACTTACTGTAGTGTTACTCAGTAGGGGTCGCGTACTAACTGGGGTGTTACTCACCAGGGGTCGCGTACTAACTGGGGTGTTACTCACTAGGGGTCGCATACTAACTGGGGTGGGACTCACTAGGGGTCGCATACTAACTGTAGTGTTACTCACTAGGGGTCGCATACTAACTGGGGTGTTACTCACTAGGGGTCGCATACTAACTGGGGTGGGACTCACTAGGGGTCGCATACTAACTGGGGTGTTAATCACCAGGGGTCGCATACTAACTGGGGTGTTACCAGGGGTCGCATACTAACTGGGGTGTTACTCACCAGGGGTCGCATACTAACTGGGGTGTTACTCACCAGGGGTCGCATGCTAACTGTAGTGTTACTCACCAGGGGTCGCATACTAACTGTAGTGTTACTCAGTAGGGTTCGCATACTAACTGGAGTGTTACTAGTCTATGAACTAGGGTTGCACTAACAAGGGCCCCACTTTTTGGGGCTGCACTATTTAGGGGCCCTCTCACTAGGGGTCGCTCACTAACTGTTATTTTGTATGGTTAGTTTTTCAGTTTAACGCCGACGAATCGTTTAGAAGTTGATGCTGATAGTTGTGTTGCCAGACACGTCCAGGGCGGAATTCAAAGACTTATATCATATCCCTGTCGGATTGTCAATGATACCTGGCTCCATAAACCGGTAAATAATCACTGTATACCCGTCTGTGGAGGGAGGGGGAGGGGGCAAGGGATTTTAAAATCAGCCATTCAGCTTAAACTCAGCAAACAGTTTTTAATCGATATCAAGCTTAAATAAAAAACTGCGCAAGTAAGGTAAAAAAAAGTGTAGACCATCGGTATGGGACTCGAACCCCGGACCCTCGGGTTTAAAGCCTTATGCTCTACCGACTAGACCAAATATGTAGCTTCTTAAATGAAATCTTATTTGCATATATCTGGAACCTAATTTGTATATAATCTAAGAATCGACTTATATTGATTGCTGTATTGTTTATTGTTGTAGAATGGTCGGATAGTTCACGTACAGAGTGGTCTGTGTTTAGATTATATGAATGATCAATCGTTGTTTTTAACTAAATGTAATTCTGATCGACAAAATCATCAATTGTGGAAATTCTCAACTTATACTAAATTAATGGGTAATCAATAAATAATACACGTTTACATAGAATGGATTTACTTAATTATTGACTGCTAGAACCAGTTCTGGACTCAGTTCCACAGTTCTGGACTCAGTTCCACAGTTCTGGACTTAGTTCCACAGTTCTGGACTCAGTTCCACAGTTCTAGACTCAGTTCCACAGTTCTGGACTCAGTTCCACAGTTCTGGACTCAGTTCCACAGTTCTGGACTTAGTTCCACAGTTCTGGACTCAGTTCCACAGTTCTGGACTTAGTTCCACAGTTCTGGACTCAGTTCCACAGTTCTAGACTCAGTTCCACAGTTCAGTATCCAGTTCCACAGTGCAGTTCCACAGTTTTTGGTAAGTGTAGATATTGTAATCAGATTTGATGATCAGGGGACCTGGTTTGTATTTAGATCACGTCTATTGTGGAGTAACGTGAGTTAGTTCATGAATATAGCTGGAGATGAGACTCAATCTATTATTAATCCATGTACGACCAGTTCATCGAATTCATCGTTCACCCTTAAATTCACCCGCTCGTGTCTCTCCCCCTCCCTCTCCTCCTCCCTCCCCTCCTCCTCCCTCTCCTCCTCCTCTCCTCCTCCTCCTCCCCTCCTCCTCCTCCCCTCCACCTCCACGTTCCCTTAGAATCAGTGCCGTTTATCAATGTCTAACAGTTATACTGAATTATTCCAATACACCATCATACAATACACCAATACACCATCATACAATACACCAATACACCATCATACAATACACCAATACACCATCATACAATACACCAATACACCATCATACAATACACCATCATACAATACACCAATACACCATCATACAATACACCAATACACCATCATACAATACACCATCATACAATACACCAATACACCATCATACAATACACCAATACACCATCATACAATACACCAATACACCATCATACAATACACCAATACACCATCATACAATACACCAATACACCATCATACAATACACCAATACACCATCATACAATACACCATCATACAATACACCATCATACAATACACCAATACACCATCATACAATACACCATCATACAATACACCAATACACCATCATACAATACACCATCATACAATACACCAATACACCATCATACAATACACCAATACACCATCATACAATACACCAATACACCATCATACAATACACCAATACACCATCATACAATACACCATCATACAATACACCAATACACCATCATACAATACACCAATACACCATCATACAATACACCAATACACCATCATACAATACACCATCATACAATACACCATCATACAATACACCAATACACCATCATACAATACACCATCATACAATACACCAATACACCATCATACAATACACCATCATACAATACACCAATACACCATCATACAATACACCAATACACCATCATACAATACACCATCATACAATACACCAATACACCATCATACAATACACCAATACACCATCATACAATACACCATCATACAATACACCAATACACCATCATACAATACACCATCATACAATACACCATCATACAATACACCAATACACCATCATACAATACACCATCATACAATACACCAATACACCATCATACAATACACCAATACACCATCATACAATACACCATCATACAATACACCAATACACCATCATACAATACACCATCATACAATACACCAATACACCATCATACAATACACCAATACACCATCATACAATACACCATCATACAATACACCAATACACCATCATACAATACACCATCATACAATACACCAATACACCATCATACAATACACCAATACACCATCATACAATACACCATCATACAATACACCAATACACCATCATACAATACACCATCATACAATACACCAATACACCATCATACAATACACCAATACACCATCATACAATACACCAATACACCATCATACAATACACCAATACACCATCATACAATACACCATCATACAATACACCAATACACCATCATACAATACACCAATACACCATCATACAATACACCATCATACAATACACCAATACACCATCATACAATACACCAATACACCATCATACAATACACCAATACACCATCATACAATACACCATCATACAATACACCAATACACCATCATACAATACACCAATACACCATCATACAATACACCATCATACAATACACCAATACACCATCATACAATACACCATCATACAATACACCAATACACCATCATACAATACACCAATACACCATCATACAATACACCAATACACCATCATACAATACACCAATACACCATCATACAATACACCATCATACAATACACCAATACACCATCATACAATACACCAATACACCATCATACAATACACCATCATACAATACACCAATACACCATCATACAATACACCATCATACAATACACCAATACACCATCATACAATACACCAATACACCATCATACAATACACCAATACACCATCATACAATACACCAATACACCATCATACAATACACCATCATACAATACGCCAATACAATATACATTGAATTTTCTTTTATTCATGATAATTAATATACTACATATAAAATTCAATTTACATAATAATCTCGGTTCAAATATATCATCTATAAGTGGCTTATAATATCAGCCTTTAAATCATTCATCAGTTAAATCTCTTTAAATTCAGAATCTAATTAATTAAATTTTCATTCTATAAAATTAGCACCTTTAATGCGCTTCCAACCCCTTTATCCGACCTGCATGCGTGCGCATCTATTTACAATAAAACTCTGTATTTTGAGTAGAGTTAAAACTCCTCATTCTTATTTACAGTTCTTACACGTGATTGATGACGTCATACAGTCAGTCGCCTAGTAACGCGTTCAACAATGTTTATCACAGATAGTGTTGTTCATCCGACTCAGCCACGTGACCCGATAACGACAAGACGCTAGCCCTCGAATCACTAGGGGGCGCTGTATCCTCGTCATCTTCGAATTCGTCTTCGTTGAAAGAGAAAGTTTGTGAATCTGCCCGACTCCAGCATTCTCGTCGCATGGCGGCGCCACTAGTAGAAGATTCAGGTCGTTGCTTAGTAACGGTAAATTCCGGTGGATCGAAATGAATGATTTTGACGCCGTTGCTGCTGATTCTATCTGTAACTAAACCCTGTGAATCAGTGAGTGATTTCTCGAGAATGTGAAATATCTGCCGGTTCAGACAACGGTAGGATTTAATCCTGTTCATCATTCGATTCAAATCCTGCAGAGAAAAAAAACACGATAAACAAATATAGCCGCAAAGCAGCGATTATGGGTTTTATGTAGCCTGGGTCATTCTGTTGTATCTGTGTCTCTAACTAGCGTCATTTAACAATATGAGACTTGCTGCTGTGGGGGTAAGTCATGAGGACGAGAGACTGGCTGCTGTGGGGGTAAGTCATGAGGACGCTATCTGGATCATGATATTGATGCAGTGCCCCCTGATGGTGATTAACAAAAAACACTTACAATTCCAACATTCCCCAGTCCGCTTTCTCGATCCGGTTGAAAAGCTTTGACAGCGTGATAACATAAATCTAACATCTCAAACCGTCGATGTTGTCCTAGTAGATAGATGAGGGTACATCCTGCCCACTGTAAACCTTCTCCAAATAATTCTCTAAATATATCAATAAATATAGTACCATAAAACTTTATAAACATTGACAGAGCGCGTGGGAGGCAATCAATCAGTCAGAGATTGGCTGAAATGATTTTACTGAAATTTAACCGTTAAGAGCTTTCGTCAGTAGGAATCACACCCTTGAGAATTGTAGACGTTTCGGCTTAGGTTGCAGGATTAATCTCGACTAGAGTGGTAGATTAGAGCAATGACCTCATTTCTTATTCTATGCAGTAGTTATGTAATAAAAATCGGACAGATTCTGTCTAAAAGTATACAGATGAATAACTTACTCGACTGTCATTTCAGTATTTTTCTTCGGGATAGAAAACGAGAATTGAACCACGCTCCAAACTCTGTGAAATTCATCAGCTTTCTCTGTTTCTAGGACCTGGTTACTGGGAGGGGCACCGGTCCACGTCTGTTCAGTATCGGCTAACATTGTTTTCTGTAATCTGGACAGTATCGAGGGTAACATTGAACCTTTATTTCTGGGAAGAGATTGAAGTAATTCCATCACTAGTTCTATTTCATCTGATTGCTAGAATATATAAGAAATAAACGAAATATTATTAGATACTACAAAGAGAGAGGGAGGGATGGCGGGAGAGAGGGAGGGAGGGAGTGAGGGAGGGAGGAAGGTAGAGAGGGAGGGAGTGAGGGAAGGAGGGAAGGAGGGAGGGAGGGAGTGAGGGAGGGAGAGAGGTAGAGAGGGAGGGAGTGAGGGAAGGAGGGAAGGAGGGAGGGAGGGAGGGAGTGAGGGAGGGAGGGAGAGATGGAGAGAGGGAGAGAGGGAGGGAGGGAGTGAGGGAGGGAGGTAGAGAGGGAGGGAGTGTGGGAAGGAAGGAAGGAGGGGAGGGAAGGAGGGAGGGAGGGAGGGAGGGAGGGAGGGAGAGATGGAGAGAGGGAGAGAGGGAGGGAGGGATTATTAAATAGCCTCGTGTTTAATCAAGTTAATTCTGATCCATAGAAAACAAGCCAGCAGTCAAAGTAAATACTAAAAACAACCAGTTTCCTTAGAACATTCACCTGTGTTGATGCTTTAGTTTTAAATGTTTCTGTTATATGATACGGTTTATATCTCTGTTCTCTTTTTTTCATTAATTTATTCAATCTTTCCTCGTAATCTTTAATTTCTGCCGCTAGAAAAAATAAATAACACTTATATTAAGTACTTCCGGTAATGGCGGCCACGTCAAAGCACTTCCGGCAATGGCGGTTATATTTATTGATTTTTCAAACGTACCTCTGTTTTTAGTGACGAGTGGTTTCGGTATTAAATGCTGAAACATCATCGAGTGTTTGAACTCATTCACGTTCTCAGATAACTGTCAATTAAAAACAAATACTCGATCTCATAGTGTGTAATTAAGGGAACCGTTGTTGGACCTCGCTACAAGGGGACACCACTTACCAAGCAATCGTTGACCATCATACAGAAAACAATCGCGTTACCGAATTCTCTGAGAGTGTGCAAAACAACTTGAGTTAATTCTGGATGTTGTAAAATATCTTTAACGGATGCGTAAAAATAACTGAGTATACCTGTCAGACAGAAAACAGAAATAACTGAGCTTTAAAGGGAATACCGAACGGAGTATACTAAGCTACGAGCTATTTGTTTTTACATACCAGAAGCCATGTATTCAAGTCTATGCAGTTTCAATGAATCGGGCATTCCTTTTCTCAATGTAAACAACTGTTGTTTAATACTGCCCCGAGTATCGAGCTGAAATATTAAACATTTAAAACACTTATAATCCTAATTCGATCAGCAGTTTGGTCGATTGTGATACAGTTGTTTCTAATTGTACTGACCATACTTTTCAGTACATTCACCACCTCTCCGACCAGTAAAGAGACGCCTATATGACCGACTAGACGACATAAAGCCTGAATGTGGGGTGCTCCGACAAAACTGGAAAAACCGCTGTATTTAGCAAAGTAACCGCGTCTCAATGGCTGAAATATGAATGAATAGGAAAATATGAGGTTTCATAAGCATGTTGTAATCTCGGTTCAGTAGCACACTGTTCATGTTTGTACTTATTACGACCGGAAGTAGTTTGTGTTTGTTTTAAGAGCGGAAGTGGCTGTGTGTGAATCCTCCTACCTTTGAACCCCAGAGATGTTGCGATTTGTTCACTGTGAAATGTTCCCTCTCGACCTCCTCTTCAGAGAAAGAGTGTACTGTGCGGATGAATCTATTAGTCGTCATTCTGTAGCAGTAATTCGGCAGGAAGTCATAGTTTATTTCCCAGAATGCATGTAGTGCGATTCTACCGTATGGGGAGTGAATATTTTGATCGGATTCTTTTAATAAAGCGTCGAAATCTGGTAGAATTAAGTGTTGTTTCATGAGATGATGTGCGAGACGATTCACTTCTATCAATCCTTCCAATTCCTAAATAAATATTCAATCAATTAGGCTAAACAACAGTCGTAGTTTCACGATGAAATAAAAAGATGGCGGCCATAATCTTAGCTGTCGTTGCAAGAGATTTCAATACATTCTTACTTTATCTTTTAATTCACGAAATGCAAATTTACGAATGATGATTAAGTCCAATTTTAAATCTCTTCAATTTCAGATAAGATCTATTAGAATTTTACAATCCAAGATGGCGGCTTTCATCCCAACAAATATGAATTGAATTTTAATCCAGACAAAGTGTCACAATACACATAATTCATGTAAATAATTTCCTTTCGATTTGATACGTTTCACACGATGTTTTAAGATATGACGGATTTACGGGAAGTTTATTCTACGTACCACGACTGCAGTTATATCTGCTGCTTCAAATCGTTTAATGGCGCAATCCAACGACGTTTTCAACTCTTCAGTAATTCGAGATCCGATCAATAGTTTAAAATCGATCGATCTTCCCAATAACTGAAAATATCATCATCGATCAATTTCTATCATTTAACAATTTCTAATTATACTTTTTCAAAATTGTTCACGATAGTTTTTTTTTTCAAATTAAATACCTGAAAATGTCTCTGTTTCAGAATCGAATGAAATCGAATACTTTTATTTTTGAATTTCTTCTTTTTGTTTTTCCTCGATCTTTTCTCTTCATAATTTTCCTCTTTGAAACATCGCTCCAGTAACATCCTAAACAAACACGTCGTGTAGAGTCAGATATCGCAGACGACACAGTATCAATAATAAATCAGGTTCAGTATTTACCCTCCTGCTTTTTGTTTGTAATAGGAATAAACTTGACTCGTAATTTTACCGACTAACTGTTCAAAACACAACAGAACCTGAAAATAAATACAAGCATTAAAACACTGGTTCTACGTTCACAGGGTCCAGTGCCTTAAGTACAGCCATCTGGCTAGCACTGGATCCTTCAGTGCACTTACAATCTCTCTAAATATTACATTGTATGTACGGATTATGTAAAATGAATATGCTATACTATGCTACTATACTTTTGTGAAAAGATATGTTTAAAGTTGAGTTTACTGATTGAATGTACGCAATGAATTTGCCAAATAGGACAAACAACATTAACCTGAAGTAAAATTGGAATTGCGAACCTTCCTAATTATTATTAGTTGGTTACTTTTTTTGTGTGTGAAACGCAGCTCAAACGTTCTGTCTGCCAAATCATGTGTCAAATTATATAAATCTGTCAATCACATTTACCTCGGCTTCAACCTCGTCAAATAAATGTTGTTCCTTGAAAACTGTTAGGGCATAATTAGCGCTGTCGTTATATAGATCCAGAATATACAAAATACACCTAGAAAACAAGCAACAACATTCAATATAGAAATACATTTAGAGATTAACTTCATGACACTGACACTGTGATAAATAATTCGTCTTAGCAAATGAAAATTCGTTTTAGAATATGTCAGTGTAGATATTTTGTTGTATATCAATGGTAGGATGGCGATATAACTGGTACTGCTGGTGCTGCAGATGAGGATCAGGTACTGCTGGTGCTGCAGATGAGGATCAGGTACTGCTGGTGCTGCAGATGAGGATCAGGTACTGCTGGTGCTGCAGATGAGGATCAGGTACTGCTGGTGGATGGCGATATAACTAGTGCTACTTGTGTTGTTGCTAGTGCTCATGGTGCTGCTGCTGTTGCTGCTAGTGGTATTGCTGCTGCTGCAGCTGCAGGTGGTGGTGCTGCTGCTGCTGGTGGTGCTGCTGCTGCTGCTTGTGACGATGAGGTTTGGATACTTACTCGCACATTGTCGGATGCATGTCTTTCATCACGTGATCAGCCAGTATCCATGGCATCGACATTTCTATAGGAAACTGAATAAAACAAAATAAACATCACAATTACTGTAAATCAACTTCTAGGAAATATCTATAATCGATAAAACACGTACCTGTACTCGTCTACCACGTGTCATTTCTAGGAAAATCTCACGATACCAAAACTGACCAAGTTGACAACAAACTTGAAGACTTTCTGTAGATAGAAAATAACACGTTAGAAAGAAACATTGATTTTTTGAACACATTGATTTAAAAGAGATGATTTTACCGTTGAAATTGATCATATATTCCCAGAAGAAGCAACTGGAATGAAATCGCTCCATTGCTACAATACTTGAAGAGTCGATATCCTTTCTGTGGTTAGTTTTACCTTTACCCATATTCACTAACGCTTCGACCATCGTTCGCAACAAGTAAATCTGTAATTAACAGATTATTATATTGACTACGTGCATCTCTAACAACAAGGGAATAATGATTATCGAAGTCTTTGTTCACCAGATTGTCTTTGATAAATTGAAGGAGAACCTGACATTTTCAAGGGTATATATAGCAGTATATCTTCCTTTCAAACAAATTTGGTTTTATCAAATATTTCGTGACATATTTTAGTATTTCCAGCGCCCCCTGGTGGTGTTACCTGCGAAGTAGATGGTGCCACTGTTTTTCTGGGTACATCTATCACAAATCCTTTTGGGTCACTTTTTCCTTTCAACGCGAAATCTCCTTCCATTGCTAGATTACCTTGTTCAACAGTCGCCTTTATTGATGTCATTATCCTTATTAAACACACAAAATACGCGGTCTATGAATATGCAGATTAACTCATTTGAATAATGACATAAATTAACATCAATTGAATGAATGTGTTGTTAGTAAATCTAAGTGGAATCAACTGAAGAATCATCTTCTGATTATTTAAAAAACTGGACGAATATTTTCTATACCTCGTTAAAAGTTCCTTCTTTCCTTTCACCGCCTTTCGCAGTGGATCACGTAATGTTAACTGTACAAAGTCTTGTAATTCAGCGAATATTGCAGCTTTTGTTGCCTGATTAAAAACTGCCAGATGTTCGTGTAATTTACTCTGTAATCCTTTAATCATCGCGATTAATTCAATCATTGCTTGTTTCTCGTTATCGCTGTAGTTATAACGTGTCGCCTGGAAGAATAGATCAGTAGTACCATCAAAATCCCAGGCAAAATGGGTTGAAATCTTAATCAGCAGAGAATGAATGATAGAGAGGATGTTGTTAGTGAATACCATAGTCACCACACCTGACTGGTCACCACACCTGACTGGTCACCACACCTGAGTGGTCACCACACCTGAGTGGTCACCGCACCTGACTGGTCACCGCACCTGACTGGTCATCGCACCTGACTGGTCACCACACTGACCAGACACACATACCAACCGAATCTAGCACTACTGGTCTATGGTCTAGTGGTTAGCGTCGTCGGCTGGCATTCTGGGGATTGCAGGTTCGAGTCCTGCTAGGGTTAGGGTTATGGTCCAGCTACACTGTTCGGGTTAGGGTTACGGGCGAGCTAGGGTTAGGGTTAGCATCATGTCAATTTTTGGGACCGGAAGTCCTCTCACTGTGGTTATTTTCAATAATTCTAACGCTCTTTTTTCCCCAAGAAAATATCTTTTGGTGGAAATATGTTCCATTTTTTACGATGAAAACCTCAAACTATGCTGTCTATTGATCTGGAGGTCAATATTACAACAAGTTAAAGAATAAAGTTTGAAGAAACATTAAATCTGAAATAGGAGACTATGTTCATATACCCAGTGCTTAAAGTTAGAAATAGCTCTATAGATAATCATGCACGAGGTTTGGATTGTGATTTATCAGTTTTCTGTAGAATGAAAGTTGATTGGTTTATAGAATTCACTTACTCTTTCATATTCCTCGGCATCTGTCGGACATTTCGCATTATCATGATGATCAGTTGGATGAAACAACTTCCATGAATACTACAAACAATACAGTCATATCAAACACGGTTTACCCGATATTAGCAGGGAGAGGGGGAGAGGGGGAGAGAGGGGGGAGGGAGAGAGGGGGAGCGCTCATCAATCATTACGATCTCTCCTTTCATTTCGACATGTAACAGAACAATGCCTGTATCAAATACCTTATGATTTGTATCAATTTAAATTCACTATTCAAACTTTTACTGAATTAGTTTTGGATGTGTGAACTGATAGTAATTGTATTTACCATTTCCATGAGTCGACATGACCAAGATGATATCAACTGTAGACCACGTATCCCTATATCGTATATCTTCCGGTTCTGAGCGTCCATTTTCACTTTTTCTGTTTCTTCCTTCAGGTCCTGGATCACAACGACAAACATCAATTTAATTCACATTTCTCACAAGTTACCTAAAAATCAATCGTTAGATTTCATACTTACTCCTAAGTTTAGACGTACGAGTTCACCTACATACTTCAAATGATCCTCGCGTATTTTAGGTAAAGCCTCCACCAGGTGGCACTGCGATCCACTAGTTCCGGCGCTACATAGCGGCCATTTTGATTCGTCGTAATTTACGTCATTTTGATCTACATACATGAACGGCGCTATTTGCATATCCCCGTAAAGTGGAACAGCCTCTAATTCCTGTAAATCCAGTCACAATTCTCTAAATCTCATATTGTTTATACTTTATTTACAGGTTAATAAAAAGATTCGTTTTTACCTTGAATATCTTATCAATCTTTGACAAATTGATTTTCTTTTTCGAGTCCATTTTGTAAATGTTTGCTTCTTTCAAGTTCTTTTTCTCAGAGATGACTGCTCCACTCAGTAACGAGATACAGAATCCAATAGCCTGCATCAAAATAGTTACTATTACTTTCACTAAACAGAGATTAGTGGAATTGGGACAATACGACGCCGATATCTCCCCTCTCCCTCTCCACATTCTCTCACTCTCCTCTCTTTCCCCTCTCTCTCCTCCTCTCTCTCACTCTCCACCTCTCCTCTCTCTCTCTCTCTCTCCTCTCCTCTCTCACTCTCCTCATCTCCTCTCTCTCTCTCCTCCTCTCTTTCACTCTCCTTCTCTTCTCCCACACCCCAAGCATTACTTACCTTAACTAGCGTATATTTCTCCTCTGGTATCAGATATTTGTGATCCTCATACATATGAACGCACGTTTTTATTATTTCAGCCAATATTTTCTCGAATCCAGGAATTTCTATGAGTTTTTTTTTCAAATTGTTGCCGATTTCTTTTTTAGTCGCCAACCACAGAGTCATTATATTATCGGTTTCTAGGACGTTCGGATCCTCCGTGAAATCGGGATTCCTGCGCAGGAACTGGACAGCTCTGAAATATTCACAATATGTACACCTTCTACTATGTTAATCTACATAACAAGTGTACATTTGATACTTATACTGTATCAAAGAATGTACATCATACGAATTGTATAGAACCCTACCTTCTGTATATTGTAGCGTTGTCATTAGTTACGCTTGTTTTAACATCTTTAAGAGCATCGAGAACGGCCAACATACTCAGCATCTTTCCCAGTTTCAGCAGGTGAGATAAAGATACGAAATCGTTCTCCATCTTTTTATTCATTTGACACAATCGAATCATTTTAATATCGTTGCACAAATATTCAATCGCTCTTTGCTGTAAATAAATAGAATTTATATTCTATAAATCCTTAATCCCTTCGTGTTTCATTGTGAACCGTACAGCTTGTATTGGTTTATTGTTTGCCTGTATATTATTCATGTTTTGCTTTGAATTACTTAGTTTGAATCTTGTTCTGCACATATCAACTAAACCTCTCTAAACATCTTTGTATGATATCTTGATACAGTGACACCGCGTCGATAAAATTACCTGATATTGATAAAACTTGCGAAGTTTCTCTATTTTCGGTTTGATAAGCGCCAGTGTCTCCTTGTAATATTCCGGTTTCGGGTTTTCCTTTTGACGCTGAATCAAAAAATTCAAATAATTTCAAACTGTTTCGACTAAAAGGACATACAGTAAAGTGATTGAATGACTGTTACCTTTGGTAAAGCGAGGGAACAACTTCTCCAGGTATACAATAAAACCGTGTACTCATTGCCTTCATCGATCAAATCTTCCTAAAAACAATTCATCAACAAACATACTTTTAAACAAAGCCCGCAAAAGAAATCCATTTTGGAGCAATAATGAATGACTGACCAGTTCAGCGAGTTTCGAAGCTTCCTCGATGAATTTTGCTTGTGTCGTCACAAACGCGCATTTATCTTCAAAATGAGTATTAGTATCGACCACGTGATGTATGGATATAGAGGGCGCTTCGATGAATGGTTCTAGTTGCGGTAACGGCCTCCAGAATTCCGGATTTAAAGCTTGTTCCTCGTCCTCAGGCGCCGTACGATCAGTGAGAGTCGTGAATATTGAAACAGCTCGATTAGACCTCATCTGCTGCTGAGAAGGAGGAACGTCTCCTCCCTCGTCACTTTTCTTTTCACTTTCCTCTGAATCCGTTTCGTCTCCCTCCGCGCTGACCGCTTCAGTGAACGTGTCAGTAATCGTGACGTCACTGATGAAATAGTCCGCTTGTGGTTCCTTTGCGATGGTCGGAGCTCCTGCTATCAGATCCACCGTGGCGTAGGCCATCGTTAGTGGAGGGGGTATAGCAGGGGGCAAGTCTATTGGAGGGGGTGGAAGGTCCTCGTCATCTTCCTCTTCACCAGCTGCGGGTATATGATGAGTAGAAGTGCTGATGGTAGGTTCGGCATAGCTGGGAGGGTTAGGGGGAGGGGGAGGGAGGTTAGGGTTATAAGGTACCGGTATTGCGGCCGGTACGGCGTAGGGATTATCATCGTCACTAGGGGGCACTGTTAACATTGACGACTTCCGTTCCACTTTACACAAAACGACTCCATTATTATCATCCATTGTATTTCACTGTAGATTAGACGTCACCTGCGTGAATTAAATATAGACTTGATTACTTTAAATCGAATATATATATATATATATATATATATATATATATATATATATATATATATATATATATATATATATATATATATATATATATATATATATATATATATATATATATATATATATATATATATATATATATATATATATATATATATATATATACCCTTAAAATCATATCTAGTAAAATGTGTATATACGTACATAGCAATAGCTAATTAGACAGTAATAGAATTTGTCATCAGTTTCGTGAATAAGTTTAAGCTGAAAACGGTTAAGTTTGAATTGCTGACCTCATGATGTTTAGCAATTACACCAAAAACTTAATTGTAACATTTTCATGCGATCTGTTGCACAATCATGGTTTAGATTTAAGACCAGTCTTTAGACCGAATTAGTTCTACAGCTAATCTAACAACTAAGACCAATCTTCATATTTTTGAGGCCAGTTCTGGACTACAATCACGACTGTGCAACTGAGCCCTAGCCTCGCGTGGTTTGCGCTGTACGCGTCCTATTTGTCGAATTGATTCACCGTAGAACAGAATTTATCAAATTTCTGAAAAACCCACGGTTTTTATTCAAAGTCTAATTATATCAACATTCACACCATATCTACGCAGTCTAACGTGCTAAAAATTCCAGAAGACATATCTCATATACTCCATAATATCAGACATACCCAGCCATAATATCAGACATACCCAGCTATAATATCAGACATACCCAGCCATAATATCAGACATACCCAGCCATAATATCAGACATACCCAGTCATTATATCAGACATACCCAGCCATAATATCAGACATACCCAGCCATAATATCAGACATACCCAGCTATAATATCAGACATACCCAGCCATAATATCAGACATACCCAGCCATAATATCAGACATACCCAGTCATAATATCAGACATACCCAGCCATAATATCAGACATACCCAGCCATAATATCAGACATACCCAGCCATAATATCAGACATACCCAGCCATAATATCAGACATACCCAGCCATAATATCAGACATACCCAGCCATAATATCAGACATACCCAGCCATAATATCAGACATACCCAGCCATAATATCAGACATACCCAGCCATAATATCAGACATACCCAGCTATAGTATTAGACATACCCAGCTAAAGTATCATACACTTACCCAGACAAACACACTCCATAACATCAGAAAATTTCCCAATAATAATATATACATATAATATATGAGTGTATGTGTGAAATAATGGAAGGGTGTAATTTATGGCTGGTTTTATTAGATCACAGAGAATTGAATGAATGCAGGTTAAATATATTGATATAATGATATTATATACATTTACATGATTCCAGTTAGTATCAGAGCCGTCGAAATGTCACGTACCATATACATATATATGTGCAAGGGCCTCACCGCAGGTACAGGGCTTAGGCGCTAAGTTTCATATTGATACATTTGGTCTCCGGAGCCAGCAGTTCTTGCTGCTGGCTTAAACTCGGCCCGGGGTTTAAATTAGTTATGTTTTCAGTGTTTAAACAATTTCGGGTAACATTAATTTTTGCCGAGCTGATTGTGGTGGAACTGGATGGATTCTAGTCCCACTCGACGAGCTGATGATGGAACCGGATTCTAGTCCCACTCGACGAGCTGATTGTGGAACCGGATTCTAGTCCCACTCGACGAGCTGATGATGGAACCGGATTCTAGTCCCACTCGACAATCGAGAATCAACATCAGGAAACCGTAGAAAATACTCATTAGATATAACATTCTATAGGCGTGCTCTTTCTAGAAACGAACAAATCTGTAAACAAAAATTGTTTTCGATCTGAAACGAGGTCAGTGGTTTGTACTGTCACGTGTCAACCCCACCGTACAGACTCTCATGTGCTATATGTATATACAGTGATAGCGCCCAGAAAGATTAATATAATGAAAATGACTCATGATTTAGTAATTGATATAGAAATTAAAACTTCTGCTTAATTCAAAAACCAAACTCTTAAAGAGTGCTGCAAATGTGGAAAGTTAGTAGATATTTACACTTACCGGACCAAAGGAATTAGTCAAATCAAAGGAATTTACTTTCCATTTCTGGGTGAATGTCACAATCTACTGTGCGAGTATGGTCGCAGTACTGTGTGTCAGTACAGTATATATATATATATGTATATATGTGTGTCTATAGTACTCGTAAATTGTATACTGAAAACTTGTACAAACAAGGAAGTAATTCATACCGCAATCAGGTCACGTCAACCACGCGATAACTACTCATTCGCCATCTACCGGAATATATAAACGGCAACTGAACTGAAAAAGAACTTGCTTTTTCGTGCTGTTGAAAACCTGGGCAGTCCCACGGGCGTAGCAGGAGATTCATATGGAAAAATAGCAGTCCTGAAGGTAAGATACCGGTGAGCAAAATCAAGACAAGATGAGTTTTGAAAGGGTTCATAAAGGTAGAAGGCCACGGCGTAGGCCTGAGTATACTTTGTTTGAATGGTTCATAATCCGGGCCCCGCGCGGAAATCTAGTATTATTCATGGCAAAGTCAACTTGGCCTAAATTCAAATTTCATGATAATTTATGATTATTTTATAATCACATATCAATTATTTATTCTACCATCCTGTATATAAACATGTGTAATATAATTTCAAATACTAAATTCCTGCCTTTTCACTGACACTTTTTGTCAAAAAGTAGTCACCCGCCCCTGGTTTAGCATACGAGGTATCAATTCATATTATTGTAACGTAAGTTTTCATGGCGTCAAGAAACTAGAACGACGAGACAGACGTTTTTTAAATAAACCGGCACGATTGTATTCGTTATATTGTCACAATGCTTACTGTTTTTCCCAATAACACTCTATAGTGAATATATACACACCGCTGTTAGCGGTTATACTGACAGCATGACTGATAGGGAGGAAAGTGTTGATGTGACGGGTGATTTTAAAGAGCCCGGTAAAGTTGAAGGATGCTGTTTGGTCCTGGCCGCTGCGGGGATATTTATAGTATTAGGAGGGTTACATTTAACGGTTGGAATTCTAATGGTTGAATGGGCCGTTTATTTTAATATCGGTTATAGAAGTACAGCATCATTAATGGTGACTTGTACTTTAGGAATGGCTTTAATATTTGGTAAGTAAACGGACGAGGTACAAGTTTAACCCGCAGTAATAATGTTGTGAACCATGTCATTTGTTTCTGATTCGCTGATGTTTGTGGCTGATCTGCGAATTTTGGATTTTCTGATATTTGGTAGTCAGACCTCTAATTTTGTAGCTGATCATAAATTGAGGTCGATTCTGCGATATTTAATGCAATCAATTTAGAAACCTTTATTTAAGAACCCTGTAGACACGACACAGCTGACGACAGATATACGCTTTCAGGTGTAGAGCACGTACTGGTCCCTGGTATAATAAACCGGCTTTTTATTTGCAACACGAATTGTTGCGTTGTTAGCAATATATAACGTACACGCCATAAAGTCTGTTCGACACTGTCAGCATGACTGACAGGGAGGGAAGTGTTGATGTGACGGAGGTCCGTGATTTTAAAGAGCCCGGTAAAGTTGAAGGATGTTGTCTGGTCCTGGCCGCTGCAGGGATATTCATAACGTTAGGAGGGTCTCACTATACCACCGGAATCCTAGTTGTAGAATGGGTTGATTATTTTAATACTGGATACAGGATTATTTCTTGGTTAGGAACCAGCAGTACTGCAATGTCGTTAGTATTTGGTAAGTTTAAATATCATCGATGTCAAATTGCTGACAATAGCAAAAAAGGGGACAAAACTAATGTCTATTTATTAATTGATGAGACCTGTTTTTCTGGGATATTTTGTTTACTTTTTGGGGTACATACCTCATTTATGTCTTAACAGAATGCCAAAAATCGCGGACAACAACTGAATATCCGATATATTTCCAGTTCTGTACCAATTAGATGGATTGACAAAAAGACTCCTTAAGTCCAGTTGAATGAGAGAGAAAATCCTCCATTTTGTCAAATTTCTTGGATTTGAACATTGTTACCATGCCTTCGCCACCCTGATTTAGTTGTTGAGACCCCACAAGAAAAATAACTTCATTTCGTAGGCATGGTGACAATGTAAAAATTCAAGAAATTTCACAAAATGGAGGATTTTCTCTCTCATTCAATTGGACTTAAGGAGTCTTTTTGCCAATCCATCTAATTGGTACAGAACTGGAAATATATCGGATATTCAGTTGTTGTCCGCGATTTTTGGCATTGTGTAAAGACATAAATGAGGTATGTACCCCAAAAAGTAAGCAAAATATCCAAGAAAAACAGGTCTCATCCATTAATAAATAGACATTAATGTCTATTTATTAATTGATGAGACCTGTTTTTCTGGGATATTTTGTTTACTTTTTGGGGTACATACCTCATTTATGTCTTAACAGAATGCCAAAAATCGCGGACAACAACTGAATATCCGATATATTTCCAGTTCTGTACCAATTAGATGGATTGACAAAAAGACTCCTTAAGTCCAGTTGAATGAGAGAGAAAATCCTCCATTTTGTCAAATTTCTTGGATTTGAACATTGTTACCATGCCTTCGCCACCCTGATTTAGTTGTTGAGACCCCACAAGAAAAATAACTTCATTTCGTAGGCATGGTGACAATGTAAAAATTCAAGAAATTTCACAAAATGGAGGATTTTCTCTCTCATTCAATTGGACTTAAGGAGTCTTTTTGCCAATCCATCTAATTGGTACAGAACTGGAAATATATCGGATATTCAGTTGTTGTCCGCGATTTTTGGCATTGTGTAAAGACATAAATGAGGTATGTACCCCAAAAAGTAAGCAAAATATCCAAGAAAAACAGGTCTCATCCATTAATAAATAGACATTAGTCACATTATTAATGTACCTTTATAATTGTAATACTATTATAAATGATTTATACACGTGTATGTAGCGTGTATACAGATGTGTTTCCTTGAGTGGCGTTCAATATTTGTAACTGCACTGCAGAAGCGCAGTAAATCAGAGCGCAGCAATCAATAGTGAGAAAGAGAGAGGACAGTGACGTGATGAACCAGTGACCTTTATACAGGTGATGTGATCATGATAATAACCTGGGACCCAGAGGTAGATCCTACAGACAGATAGGGGCCTAACCCGCTTCCGCGTAAAACCAAGTACCGGGTATTCAGTTGACAGGAAAACTGCGCACACCAGGCGTAAGGTAAAATCATGGATGATGGAAATGGATTTAGATGAGATTATATTATGCAAGTGGAACGAAGTATAATGGATTTGATCCAACTGCAGTGTGTTGAATGTATTGTATAGACTCGCGTGAAGAGAGACATCTGTGACGAGCACCAAATAAAAAAACCCGATAATTATACACTAGTGCTGCGCCTCGTGGATACCGTACCTGCGCCTCGTGGATACCGTACCTGCTGTAAACCGTTCCCTATTTACCGTAGAATGTCATACATACAATAACCCGTCCTATCCAAATATGTATCATTATAGCATTTACTCAGTGACATAATTTACGACACTCAGGTTTTTATGTGTGCTCCAGATTTGAGGAATTATTGTAAAATTTCAAATCAAACTGGAAACATGTGAAAAAGCACTGCCATATTTAACTAATCAAAATAAACTATTATTTTCAGCACCTGTCGGAGGTTTGATGATCAAAAGATTTGGTTTAAGGCGATGTTTAGTAATTTCTGCTGTTGTAAATGGTTTTGCTGTTTGTTGTTCGGCGTTTTCTAAGAATCTATGGCTAATCTTCATCCTATGGATTACTGCCGGTGAGTCGAGCTGAGTTCTCTCGTGAAAAACATTGTACGTTCACACATTTTATAAGAAATTACGAGCTTTCGCTACGAGCGAATACTGTACCTTCATTATAGTTAAAGGCATGAAGTCAATGCCGGAGAAGCATCTCCCTTAAAGTACTGTTGTTTTTCCATTAAACTAATTTCTTTATGCACTTTTGCAGTGAAAGATCGTGAATTCTAATGAAATCAGGAAACCTACGCATTAAACCTTGATACTAGGTTGACTCAGTTCCTTGTAATAGCTGTAGTTATTGTCTATTTTCAGGAATCTCACAGGCCTTCTATGTTGGACCAATCGTCGCTTACATAATGATCAGATTCCGTCGTTACAGATCAACAGCGAACGCTTTCGTCGTTTCAGCAGCTTCTTTAGGAACGATCATTTTCGGAGTGATCATTAATAAATCGATAGAAGCTTACACCTGGCGTGGAGCAGTACTTATAATAGGTGCTATAGCTTTAAACATGGCTCCTTGTAGTTTAATTCTACGCGATTGGAACAAACCGCGTTCGAATAAAGATGTTCTGTTGCCACGAAAAGATGAACAAAATGCAGATAAACAGAAAGATTCAGTGAATGGCGAATATTTGAAAAAACCTGAAGCTTCTGGTTGTAGAAACTTCTTACATGTTGAAGTATTAACTCGACGAAACTTTATAGGTGTCACTAGCGCTGTATTCTTCTTATATCTAGCAGTGTCAATCATATTTGTACATATAGTGTCCGGATTTAGAGATCTATGTAAACTAGAATTAGAAGATGCCAGGTATCTGGTGCCCTGTTTAGGCACGAGCAATATGATTGGTCGGTTTGCCACCTCATTTATTACCCAGCATCCTCGTTTTGATGCATTCACCATGTTTTTAGCTGTAAATATTTTATTAGGCGTCACTGTGGCTTTAGTTCCATTATTTGAAGGCTTCACTGCAGCAGTTATACTAGTGATACTAATAGGAGTTGGAATGTCAGGATTTGCAGGTCTCACGCATCTAGTTATTGCTGAAATCATTGAAGACAAATACATTCATATGTCTGTACAGTATATGTTGTTTCCTGCTGGTATCGCTTACCTTATTGGAGCTCCGTTAGCCGGTAAGCGCCCTCTAGTGGTAGAGTTTCTGTTTACCTTTGAAAACAAATCATAAATTCATTAACATTTTGAATGTATGTATTTTCAGGTTGGGTTTATGACGTCACCGGAAATTACGTTTACTCGTTTGAATTAACGGCTAGTCTAGTCGGTGTAAGTGTTCTGATAATGTCACCGTTCTGGCTGAAACATATTCGTCAGTTAAACAATAGAAATACATCAGATCTGCCAGGAAATCTATCAGCTACAAATAGAGAATGGATTGCTTCCCTTACCTCATTAGCATAATGACCATCTTACATCGAGGCTGTGTTAATCTCATTAACATAATGGCCCTTTTCACACTGAGGCTTCTATAACTTCATTAGCATAATGATCTCCTTTAAGACGTGAAGTGGTTTATATTGATTAATCTAATAACCATTCAACTATTGCACTTTAAGCCACGACTGTTGAACACATGTATGTATTACTGGTTTGTGGGGTTTTAATGCTCTCCGATTCTGTGATCGTTTTTTTGCCCCTCCCAGCTGGTCTGTCTATTATAAATTGAATGCGATCAGTTTAAGGCAAAAATATATGTTCTAGATCTCGAGAGTAACTATAATTTTGTTCATACTTACAGTTCATTGTGATAATGTGATTTATTTAGCAGGCAATAGCTGCTCTATCGTTTCTCTTCACCGCATCGGAGTCTTATTCATCTCATTAAATATCACTATTCACATTCCTCACCGGGTAGTTTTGTTTAAATGCGACCCATGTATGTATTTTATGCGTATGGCTTCCGTATCCTCGATTTGAATTTATTGTTATCGATTAATTGTATAAATGTATTATATTGAATAATTCGTATTTTTATTGATTTATATAAAATGAATTATTATATATTTTCGAATATAAAACTATTACATGTATGAAATAAGTTCGTTTCGAATAAAGTGAAATTTTTATCGTATAATTATTTGAGTAGCTTCGAGTCGTAGGAACGATTATTTCCGGAGATTATTATAGAGTAATGATGTTTCGTATGAAGCCCTCTTTATGTCTATAAGTCACTCCAATGGACACGGGCCTGAAATCACTAAGTTTCGGTGGCTGATGGTTCTCTTATAGGGTGTCCTCAAAACATGAGCACCACTTTTAACGTGAAGTATCCAAATGTAAAACAGCATCGCGTCAGAAAGAGCTACACAATACCACGTATCATACCCTGAGTTGATTTTCAGACGGTTCAGTTTATCTATCACTAGAAAAAATATCTGTCAACTAGCGGTACTCAACCTGAGTGCGTTAAAACATGGAAACGGCCGCGGCACATACCCGCATAGTATTGGAGAGCACTTGAATAAACTGGGTTTGTATTCGTACGTAACACGAATTGTTAACGCGCTATGTTCTTGAGCACTCAGCGACCGGCCACGCGTATACTGACAGCATGACGGATAGAAGTGGAAGTGCTGATGTGACGGGTAATTTTAAAGAGCCCGGTCGATTTGAAAGATGTTGTCTGGTCCTGGCTGCTACGGGGGGAGGGTCTCACTATACCGCTGGGATCTTTGTCTGTCACACATGCTTTCCGTGCGACGTTTTGGTCCGTAATTTCGTTAATGATAAATTAATCCGTGAATATTATGCATCAATTTGTTCAGTAAGGAATTTGCATTCAGAAATAAATCATGAATTGGTAGAAATTTGTTTGTGTTTTCATCTATCGGCGATTGTTTGCCTAGCATACGCTCGCGTAATGCTGTGAAAACGGCTTTCGTGACCCGTCACGTGGCGCCACCTACTGTATTTCGTTATGCTATTGAGCAGGTGATGACGTCACTGTAACGTTTCCGAGCGTCCGCGGAGCGGATTTTTAAGCATTACGCGATCGTATGCCGAGTAAACTATTGCTGATAAATGAAAACAAAAACAACTTTAGCAAAAATTGTTGTTTATTTCTGAATGCAAATTCCTTACTGAAGAAATTGATGCATAATAAAGGTAGATAAACCGATGATTAAGGAAAATACGGAACAAAACGTCACACGAAGAGCATGTGTGACAGAGAGTAGTTGTAGAATGGGTTGATTATTTCAATACTGGATACAGGATATTTCCTGGTTAGGAACCAGCAGTACAGCAATGTCGTTGGTGTTTGGTAAGTTCAAATATTATCGATGTCAAATTGCTGACAATAGCAAAAAGGGACAAAACTTGTAACACTTGCAACACGTGTGTATATGCAACATGTATCCAAGTAAAGATACAGAGGTGTTTCCTTGAGTGACAATATTTGTAACTGCGCTACAGTAAGCTCAGTAAATCAGGGCGCAGCAAGATAGAGACTGACAGTGACGTGGACCAGTGACCTTTATACAGGTGATGTGATCATGATAACCTAAGGAGGTCACCTCATCGAGATCCCAAATGCTGGAACCAAGCACCACTCACCAAGCACAATTCTGCTGCGTGAGACGACGATCGTAGCCAGTATCCATAGTATCTAATGGACAGGGATGTTTGATCGTACCGGGAATAATGTGAATGAAGACATGTGACCACCATCGAATGAAAACATTTAATAAATTCGATAATTCTTTGATACACGTAGTCTACACGTGCGACGGGTTCTAAATACCACATGTACCCCTTTTAACCGTACAATGCCGCAAAACGTTAAGCGGCCAGACCTACGATGGAGTAGTCAACTCGAACCATGTTCACACATATACATTCGACCCACGATACAAATAAAGTACAAATAAAGTACAAATAAGTTAGTACAAATAAAGTGCCTCCATCTTTGCTGTATAACACTGTAGATCTGTAGGCAGGACATCTGTGACACGTAACCTGTAAAATGCGTGTGTGCGCGTGTGTGTGGAGTGTGTGTGCGTGTGTATGAATACTGTAATACTATAATCTGGATTTAACTGTAATCAGTTTATACCATTTCAAGCATGAATTCTCTTTTATATATGTTAAAGCAGTTTGTGATATGTTGGCTTGGTCTTGTTGTCAGTATGGTGAATAAATCGAACATATATACAGGTATGTTTCGTCGTCCAGTAATTTCTGGAAATGTCTTCTCGTCTATTGGATATCTGTTACTGTTAAGCAACATCCTACTCTGGCAGGCAGTATACTCACTAGGTTGTTGCACCATTTTAAACAATCCCAATCCAATATTCACAGTCCCCCAAAAGATCCGACTTGAGCGGAATCTACTCTCTATCTCCTGAACTTTAGCGCGGGCATTTTTTATTTGTCTACAACAGTAGACACATAATTGAGTGTTTTATCAGACTATGTGTTTTATCAGACTAACTTTGGTCATGCATTTCATAGACTTTACACTTCCATGTAGGATTAATCTAGTTGGACCTGAGGAAATACAAGACAACATATACAACCGCGTGATGGATCCAGAAAGCGATTTTAAAGAGCCTGGTCGAGTTGAAGGATGCTGTTTGGTCCTCGCTGCTGTTGGCATATTTATAATTATGGGAGGTATCAATTTGACGGTTGGAATTCTAGTAGTCGAGTGGGTTGATTATTTCGATGTAGGTTATAGAATAGTGGCCTGGTTGGGAACTACGAATTATTCGACATCTCAAATGCTTGGTAAGTATAGTTCCTACATCCTATACTGAAAAACCCTTTACTAAAATCAGAGAATGATTTATTACCAGCCACCACACTCGACTGGTCACATCACTGACCATACAAACTTCAAAACCCAATCATTCAGTCCTGGTCCGCGGTTTAGTGGTTAGCGTGTTCGGGTTATGGCCCGTTACGATTACCAGGCAGCTGGGTTTAGGGTTACGGCGACGTAGGGTTTATATTTTTAGTGTTATTTTACAGCAGTACCCTATATTCCCTATATTCATTAATGAACCATTCATTTTCAGCACCAGTCGGAGGTTTGATGATCAAAAGATTTGGTTTAAGGCGATGTTTATTCATTTCTGCTGTTGTAAACAGTTTTGCTGTTTGTTGTTCAGCGTTTTCTAAGTCCCTTTGGCTGATCTACATCCTGTGGATCATTACTGGTACGGTAGAACTTTGAATTCAAATTTCCAAACACTGTAGGTTGTTGTCCTCCTTGACCACGAGGTTTGTCTTCGATTTTCAGGTATGGCTTATACATTTCACATCGGACCTATATTATCTTACATAATGATCAGATTCCGTCGTTACAGATCAACAGCGAACGCTTTCGTCGTTTCAGCAGCTTCTTTAGGAACGATCATTTTCGGAGTGATCATTAATGAATCGATAGAAGCTTACACCTGGCGTGGAGCAGTACTTATAATAGGTGCTATAGCTTTAAACATGGCTCCTTGTAGTTTAATTCTACGCGATTGGAACAAACCGCGTTCGAATAAAGATGTTCTGCTGCCACGAAAAGATGAACAAGATAAAGAAGATGACAATGTAAGAGTGAAGTTTCCAGGATGTAAAAACATTCTGAATATTGAAATACTCAAACAGCCAAACTTTATAGGTGTCACTATTTCGGTGTTTTTCCTCAATATAGCAGTATCAGTGATATTTGTACATATAGTCTCCGGATTTAGGGATCTATGTAAACTAGAATTAGAAGATGCCAGGTATCTGGTGCCTTATTGGGGAGCTAGTGGTCTCATTGGTCGGTTTGTGGTTTGTATGATCTCCCAGCATCCTCGTTTTGATACATTCACTCTTTGTTTAGCTGTAAATATTTTGTTAGGCGTCACTGTGGCTTTAGTTCCATTATTTAAAGGCTTCACTGCAGCAGTTATACTAGTGATACTAATAGGAGTTGGAATGTCAGGATTTGCAGGTCTCACGCATCTAGTTATTGCTGAAATCATTGAAGAAAAATATATTCATATGTCTGTACAGTATATGTTGTTTCCTGCTGGTATCGCTTTCATGATTGGAGCTCCGTTAGCCGGTAAGCGCCCTCTAGTGGTAGAGTTTCTTTTTACCTTTGAAAAGAAATCATAAATATTTAATTATTTTGAATGTATGTATTTTCAGGTTGGGTTTATGACGTCACCGGAAATTACGTTTACTCGTTTGAATTAACGGCTAGTCTAGTCGGTGTAAGTGTTCTGATAATGTCACCGTTCTGGCTGAAACATATTCGTCAGTTAAACAATAGAAATACATCAAATCTACCAGGAAATCTATCAGCTACAAATAGAGAATGGATTGCTTCCCTTACCTCATTAGCATAAATGACATTGATGTAAAATCATGTAAAAGATGTTGAAAGACGTAAAAGTAATTGGTGAAAAGATTTGCGTGTAAGATTGTTTTGTCTACGTCATATTAAAGATAACGATTTAAAGATGTTTAAGGTGATGAATAATGACGTAATAATGTCTTGTAGTAAGACGTCTTTATTCTCTCCTAAGTTAATATACCACACTCCGGATCTGACACCAATTTTGCTTGATTGGCCTTCGTGCAATGTAACTCTTGTAGATGATACATTTATGAAGCAATGAATTGATGAAATTGCAGTAGTTTTGTATACTGAGTAATGTATGTGTTCCGCTTTATAAATAGATACTATATTTTCATAAAGCATGAATTATTGATCATGTACAAAGTATAAATCTTGAAAGCGTTGTTACAGTTGTGATAGATTTAGATTTTAATAAACTTTCTTTCATAAATTCAATTCATTTTTTAGATACGTGTTCAATAAAATCATTGTCCACGTTCCATGTCGACATAAAAACGTGTTAGATAAACAACTTTATCCGGTTTGAACCCCACATTTCTCGAGCATCAGTATTTCATTATCAAACGACGCACCCGATAACAGAGATATAAAACAGCTCTTTCGTGTCACATTAACTATATACACAAGTGGAACATTTTATTCCCCTGACCAACAAGAAACTATAGTCCATATCATAACATTCAAATAATCAGATGCCCGACCAGACCCTCGCTAGCGGCATAGAAACCTCTATCTATATCATTGCATTGGTCCAATATCAAAGTACCAAATATTACATATTAATTGAATATTAATGAAGAGTTGAAATGTATCCCGTTTTGCTGTGACGAGAAGGAGATTCGTGTTTCCTCGAAAAACCGATAAGAATCTTATACGAGAGCAGGGAGGTGGGACCTCCTGATGAGAGCGATGAGAGGAAGTAGTAGTAATAGTTTCATTGCACGTCAAACTCATGTATCACAAGTAATTCAATAAAACTAGAAATAAGAACATCATTTTATAACTGTGTAACAATGGACGACATATTGGTTAGGATCTATATTTCTGTGGTCCTACTTCATTTCGGGTCTGGTAAGTAACATTCCTCTATATCTGGATGATGTCACTCTTGATATGTAATAGTTTCGGTCCGTATTTCATCTAACTTTGTAAAGAAATAAAAACAGCTGCAGCATCTCTGACTCATTTATCTTCGTAATTTGTTAATCTGAAACACACTATAATTGTAATTGTTAAATACCGGTATTGTTTTCATTGTTGTCTGAAGTTGTTTGTCTGAAGTCTTTTTCATTGTTGATTGAATATTTTCTAAGGTTAGCGGTAAACGATTTTTGCCAAGGGGATTTTTACCTACAACCTAAGGATCCTATGTTAAGCAACATAGTCATTGCACTTGCTGCTGCTGCTGCTGCTGCTGCTGCTGCTGCTGCTGCTGCTGCTGCTGCTGCTGCTGCTGCTGCTGCTGCTGCTGCTGCTGCTGCTGCTGCTGCTGCTGCTGCTGCTGCTGCTGCTGCTGCTGCTGCTGCTGCTGCTGCTGCTGCTGCTGCTGCTGCTGCTGCTGCTGCTGCTGCTGCTGCTGCTGCTGCTGCTGCTGCTGCTGCTGCTGTTGCTGCTGCATTACATTACACTGTACTTTACAAATAGAGCAATGTCCTTTTGGAATAAATGTCATTGCACTTACTTAAAAAGGTAATGTTGAGCTATTCGATGAAATAATTTATAATGATACTTCATACCGATACACGCAGCGTCCGTGAGTCTGTCAGACACATCCAATAGTAACTCGGTTTTGTAACTATTGGATTTCATTTGAGTTCAAACAACGATATTTCAATAGCACTTCGTAATCGGAAAGTAACGTTACACCGACTGGAGGGGAAGGAGGGGGAAGGGGAGGGGAGGGGAGGGGGTTGGATTGGTTGTGTCACCCTCCATCAAACAATAAAACTTAGACTAATAGACCTTTAGTGTCACACTCCGTCCGATAGCAATTAACTGGTGGGATAATGTTCAACAATTTCTAATAAAGGTGATGTAAAAGTGACGATGTATTGTGGTGCTGGTCAACATGCTGGCAGTTTTAGACCTGTATACTCAGTAGTGAAAGGATCGACTCAAGATTGTCCCGAATTCAAACTGTTTTCATCGATGCCAAGAAACAAGTAATATACATATATCATTATAAAAGAAATTTGGCGAGATATTTGTTGTAGAGATATTCCAACTAAACTCATTTGGAATTGTTGTATATTTTCAGGGCTAGTACGGGTACAATACCGAACTGTAACCCAGGACGACTGCGTTACATTGAATTCAGCACTAAATTCAAAAATAAAACTAACTATACAAAGGTACAGTATGAAACAAAACGAAATAAAAAAGATTCTTCTAATAAATATGAATCCTCTAAGTTCATTGAAGTCTAGATCGATAATTCAAATACGAACAACTAAAACAAAATCACTTTTTTTATTTTTCTATGAATTATAGGTAGTTTTAGACATTGAAAGCGTAAACTATACGTTCAACTGTGTTGGAATTTATCCTTTCACAGTCACTTTATCTGAAAAACTCACTTTAGGATCAGACTTCGCTCCTTCTTCGAGTATGTGTATAATTGATTAATTTGTGCAAATTTATGCAAATTTATGTAAATTATATGAAAACAGGTATTTCATCATGTTCCAATTATTATCGATTACAGATTACAAAATGACTAATTTAAAGTACGTGAGGGTCACCGATGCTGCACTTGGAGCAATTGTAAACACTGCCAAGACGAGATATTGTAAAACTGATATACATTGTGCGAATTACTGCTCGGCAGAAATACAATGTGAGGCGTACATTGTAGATAAATTGAATTGTTTGTGTAAAATGTATAAATTGTCTCGTAATACAAACAGTGTAACTAATAACACGTATTGGAAACTCTCACGCGTCGAGTCTAATGTCATATCTAATCGGTATATTAATAAATAATCATATACCATTAGCCAGGTTCATCTGATGCAAACGTAATGAAGTAAATTGGAAATATTGTATTAATATCTAATCAAACTTATCAATCATTTTTGAAATTATTTCATCAATTTTATATAAAATATATGTTATTTCATATGTTTTCGCATATATTTGTTTTATTGTGATTAACAATATGCTTGATTTTAATTGTAATCCAGTTACTGACTAAACCACAGTCTGGTTACTGACTAAACCACAGTCTGGTTACCGACTAAACCGCTGTTGTTACTGCGCATAGGAAAACCGTTTTTCTATTGTCTATGGTATAACGGTCTAATCTGTTTTATCGAATATTCCGACGTTTGTTGGAAATATCAATAATATATATCAATAACGACCTATAACAAAAACTGTCATTTGTCTGATGATGTAGCAACATGCAAATAATAAGTTTCGAGCCCCACATTTACAAAAAAAGGACGATGAAAAATTGCTCTCCTATCAAGACATATCAATAATTAGACACTTAATTTACCAGAGTACATCTCTGATCTCATCGATGAGATTTCAAGATTGTTTTAGGATTTATTCGTTATTGTAAAAGTGTTGAAAGATGAGAAGGAAGGAGGCAGTAAATTAAAATCAATGTCACTCAATCACCAGAAATCACTGATATAAATCTGATTCGAAAAGAACAGTAAAATCCACGATTGAAAATCCATTTAAAACTGACATTTCGAGTATTAAATGATTTTACCTGATGAATCATTCTATTCGAAATGTTATTAATGCAACAGATTTATCTTGTCTTTTATACACATTACATGACTCAGTTTGAGAGACAGTGTTTTCACCGAATTAAGATAAAACATCGAACATTTACCATCTAGTTGTTTCTACAAAATAAAAATAATTTTGTCGATATTAGAAATAAAAATCAAAACGAATGAAAACCGAGTTTGATCGTTTGATACGTTTTACTCGAAGCCTCAGTTCGTTCGTCATGAACAATTGATCGCATACATTGTAGTAGCTCTTTGATTGGACCCATCGATGGTTTCTAACGGGAAGGAGACTGGCTTTTGTGTGGAATATTGAGTATTGTATTGGATACACTGATGGTAGATTGTACTGTGATATCATCAATCGTTCAGTTAATAACGCTATGTACAGAAAACTGTCATGGAAGTTTTCTCTATTTTTTACCTTACTTCAATTTGGATCGAGTAAGTTACAACGAATTTATAATCGTTTTGTTTCTTTTTTTCAAATTTCAACCTTATGTTACTTTCTATCTGTTCGTGAATGTATGAAAGTAATTTGATATTTCGTTCATCAAAATGCAGATAATCGTGTGTAACATTGAAAACTGAATCAGATACATATATGAGTAGTATTTTATACATCAATAAAGCGTTACGAATAACAACGTAAAATATTTGTTTAACAAATTTGTTCACGTAGGAATTGAAGTTAGTAGTAAATCAGTAACTTGTGAATATTTCACCTTTAGATGAAGTGATAGTGACGATGTATTGTGGTTCCGCTTTGTACGACGGAGGACAAGCCATATACTCAGTAGTGAAAGGATCGATTCAAGATTGTCCCGAATTCGAACTGTTTTCATCGATGCCAAGAAACAAGTATTGGAAAAGAATTTTACTGAAATTATAATGCTAGTGCTTCAAAATCAGAATCAATATTTCTAAGAAATGACAGCTCTTGGTCGGAAAGCCAGTTCTTGCAGTATAATTATATCATTTGCATTGCATAATCGCTTGATAACTTCTATGTTCTTTTTAACAGAACGACGGTTATATGAAGCAAATTTAATGGGCTTCATAGAGCAAATTAGAGACTTAAAGACAAATAGCTAGTCTGGATCGATAGTCAATAATATCTGCAGGATATCTTCCATGTGTTTCCTCTCAGCACCTCGGCCTTTTCTCACATTCAAACGCCTATCAATGATGTACAGGGCTTTCTTAGCAAACTCTATCGAAATTGTCACACATGTCTCTCACAATATATTCAATGGTTCATTCACTATCATGGTTTGTTTTAAATTGAATTGTCACCAACTGATAGTTCTCCAGTTTGTTCACTCATATTTGGATCTTTATCTTTAACTCTAGCAATCCTGCACGTATATCCGAGCAATAATCACATTAGGCAAACCAGCACAGCCGGTCATCATCGTCATCGTCATCATCATCGTCATCGTCATCGTCATCGTCATCGTCATCGTCATCGTCATCGTCATCGTCAAATACGGTTGCATAGGCTTTTGCCTTTAAACCGATTAAGACTGTACTTTTGTTAGGGTGCGCGGTTTACAGGGTGTACAGACGGTCCCTCAAGTTAGTTGTCGAGACTCGACTTGAATGAGTCCATTGTGTCACTCATTACCACTTGACTTGGGAAACTATTCCAGGGTTCAATAAATTTCTGGGTGAAACTATTTTGTCTGATGGTTGTCTTGCATCTTGGCTTGGTGAGTTTAAGTGGGTGTCCCCTCGAGTGTCTGTCAGTCAGATTTGCAGCCAGTGGCAACAGTATCTCGACTTAAGCTAACTTGTAATGTCATGTTGTATAGACAACTTAGTAATTCTCAAAAGCAATTGGTACCAAACCTTAGTCACCTATGTCCTTCGAGTCAAATTACCATGGATCGGGCACGAGTCAAATTACCATGGATCGGGCCCGGGCCAATTCGGCCCATTTATTATCCTTGTGAACAGTTGTTCTGAGCCTAATTTGGCACGGGCCAAACGTGCAGGCGACTATAATCACGTAGCCTCGTTATACTGTACCACGTATAGCTGATGATATATTCATTATCAGATAATGATTGCGCGAGCTTTAAAACATGTTCGCATTGATTTATTAATTGCAATTATCACTTATGCATATTTCATATGATTCTCTTTAATAGAATAAGATTAGATCACAATAATCGTCGTGGGGGAGGTAGATACAGCTAAATTGAATATTGCATAACGCTGTATAGTCTGAAATTTAACAAGAAACGAGATTTATGATTGTATATTTTCAGGGCTAGTACGGGTACAATACCGAACTGTAACCCAGGACGAATGCGCTATATTGAATTCAGCACTAAAGTTAATGACGGTTCCGACTACACGAAGGTACACTTCATAATATTTCATGGCAGATTTGGCATGAAAATAAACAATGGCTCAATAATAAATAATACTGCAATAAGAAGAATATTTTTCATTATATGATGAATAATCGGCTAAAATGAGTTGATGCAATATTTCATAAAGAGCCTCTAAATCCCATATATAATTAATAGTTTTTTTTTCTGTATAAGACATACATTAAATGATGTTGATTTTCAAAATAGATATTCTCTACCAATGACTGTATATTTGTAAACAGGTGGCTGTTGTTGTGGATGGTATTGAATATGTTTTCAACAGCGTTTCAAGAAAGTTCGCTGTCAGTTTGACTCGTAAACTGAGATTAGGATCAGACTTCACTCCTTCATGTGCGTGTATTATCGATTAATTTATGCAAATTTATGCAAATTATATGAAAACAGTGATTTTTGAATGCATTGATTGATTACAGATTATCGAGATGTTGATATGAAGTTCATGAAGGTCACCGATGCTGCACTTGGAGCAATTGTCAACTCTGTACAGCTGACACATTGTAAAACTGATATACATTGTGCGAATTACTGTGAAGACGAAATACAATGTGAGGCGTACATTGTAGATAAATTGAATTGTTTGTGTAAAATGTATAAATTGTCTCGTAATCCAAACAGTGTAACTAATAACACGTATTGGAAACTCTCACGCGTCGAGTCTAATGTCATATCTAACTATTTGTATCAGTACAATTAATTTGAATCTAAAAAGTAATTTCTAGAATAGATTTACGACGCGATTTCAGAAATCTTCTGTAGAAAAATAAAACCGTGGATCGGGAATTCTAGGTTTTAAGGAGTAGAGTTGTGAATATGATGTTTTCAAAGATTATGTAAATATGATGTCAATGATTCGCTATGATCTGTAACTGTGACAAAGAATACATGAAGAATAAAAAAGGTGGTTATCCGTTTCCATTTCAAATCTATACAACCTTATTTCTATTTACTATTTACAAATTCAACTCTCTCGCGTCAACTGAATTACCAACAAAAACTATAACATTGGGCAGGCAGTGTGTAAGATTGAAAGGGAGTGTTGGGGTGATCAATCTCTAATCAGTCTGTAATAGAAACACGATTGACAGAAAACTGTGGTGGAATTTCTGTGCATTTTTCTCAATGCTTCCATTTGGATCAAGTAAGTAAGTTCTGGGCATACGGCTCCAAGAAGAATAACATTTCAAAGTAGGCCCACTTGGACTTATAACTGTCATTTGCACCAGCCCCCGACTTCTTAACATTTATTTTTTGTTGAAGTACGTTCGAAGATTTCAAATCTTCTTTTTGGCTTCCTCAGCTTTTTGCAGAAAATACGACGATGAATGTGTGTGTGAACCTTACATCAAGTCTTTAATTTGAGTCTACAAAGAAGTGCGTACAACGTGACGTCACCAATCTACTCCAGAAAAATGAAACTGTGGATGAGGATCAATGGACACTGAATACTGGTTTATAACTGTAACAAATTATACTAGAAACAAAACGTCCAATTTTTCCGTTATCGTATTTGATCATTTATTATTAATTTAAGGCTGCTGTTATCAGTTCCCGATAAACCTATAGAGCGAGCTGGTACTGAGCTAGAGAAGGGAAATAATGCAGAACCAGTCTCTATATTCGCACTTTTTCACAATGAACAGAACATTATTCAGGATATTTTGTTTAATTTTCTCTTTCTTGCTTCATTTCGGATCAAGTAAGTTAATTTCTCATACAATTTAATTTCATAGTTTTTATATGTAATATTTGTTTTTATGAGTGATAGACTATAATAATTTAGATGAAGTTCTGGTGAGGATGTATTGTGGTTCTGGTTCATATGACGGTACATCCAGCGCTATATACTCAGTAGTGAATGGATCGACTCAGGATTGTCCGGAATTCGAACTGTTTTCATCAGTACCAATCAACAAGTATGAATACTGGCCATTAAATAGACATATTTGTATTTATTCTAAACTAATTGGTGTTTTGATTATATTTTCAGGGCTAGTACGGGTACGATACCAAACTGTAGCCCAGGACGTCTGCGTAATATTGAATTCAGCACTAAAGTAAATGACGGTTCCGTCTTTACAAAGGTATACACATATAGCTAAAATACAGTAACAAAATCCAAATACAGCAGTTATCTGTTTAATACATGATTCTCCTTTATAAATTCTGTATCATCTGAAGTATTCAATGTTTTAATCTTTTAAAGATCGAAATCACTACAATGATTGTGAAATTACACTTATATGACCACATAAATGATATATTTTAATCAATTACATAAAAGGTAGTTGTACTTGTGGATGGTTATACCAGATATGTTTTCAAAAGCCTTTCAAGAAAGTTCGCTGTCAGTTTGACTCGTAAACTGAGATTAGGATCAGACTTCACTCCTTCATGTGCGTGTATAATTGATTATTTTATGCAAATTTATGCAAATCATATGAAAACAGTGATTTTTGAATGCATTTATTGATTACAGATTATCGAGATGTTGATATGAAGTTCTTGAAGGTCACCGATGCTGCACTTGGAGCAATTGTCAACTCTGTACAGCTGACACATTGTAAAACTATTATACATTGTGCGAATTACTGTGAAGACGAAATACAATGTGAGGCGTACATTGTAGATAAATTGAATTGTTTGTGTAAAATGTATAAATTGTCTCATAATACAAACAGTGTAACTAATAACACGTATTGGAAATTCAAACGCGTCGAGTCTAATGTCATATCTAACTATTTGTATCAGTACAATTAAATTCGTCAGGACTTAAATCTGAGTCTTAAAAGTATAATGAGTAAAATGACACAAATCTTCTTAAAACTTGTAGGTGTCAAATGTAATGTTTTATCTCACTATTTTTATCGCTACAATTAAATTCATAAATTGAAATAAATCATACTCTGTTCTGCAGTACTAAATTAACACGATGATTTAAAAGTGTTATAGTTCGTTTTGTTTTTTTTTCGTTTCGATTTGAAATAAAAACCGAGTTTTTCTCCTCGCAAAATCATTCGTATTTCATTGTAAATTGCCGCAGTAGGATTCCACTTCCTGTAGGATTCCACTTCCTGTAGGATTCCACTTCAGGAGGATTCCACTTCCTGTAGGATTCCGCTTCAGGGGGATTCCACTTCAGTATGATTCCACTTCAGGAAGATTCCACTTCAGTATGATTCCACTTCAGTAGGATTCGACTTCAGTATGATTCCACTTCAGGAGGATTCCACTTCAGTATGATTCCACTTCAGTATGATTCCACTTCAGTATGATTCCACTTCAGTATGATTCCACTTCAGGAAGATTCCACTTCAGGAGGATTCCACTTCAGTATGATTCCACTTCAGGAGGATTCCACTTCAGTATGATTCCACTTCAGGAAGATTCCACTTCAGTATGATTCCACTTCAGGAGGATTCCACTTCAGGAGGATTCCACTTCAGTATGATTCCACTTCAGTATGATTCCACTTCAAATTGGGTTTACACGTCTCAATTTCACCAGTTTCACTAGATTGAAGACTTAAAGCAGATTGGTTAGACCAGTTTAACAGGTTAAACCAGGTTGACCAGTTTGTTTGGATACATTGATCAGGTTGACCAGTTTTAGATACGGTTTTTACGTTTAACCGGATGGTCAGTTGACATCCAGATGAAACCGGTTATAAAAGCTACAATACCAGTCACAACCGATATCAGCAATAAACAACAGCTCAAGATTAAACAACTGTAGATAATCTTCCACAATAGCAGATTACCAGGATTAGACTGGTGGATTAGTTTCCCGTCCGATACCGTCACAGCTACTACTCCATAAATAAACGACGCTACACCGGTAGAGGACGCCAGTATCGATAATACCATCGATATACAAACTCGGATTCGAACCCCGGCCGTACCCGATTTGGCGCTGACGCAAGCGACGCCACCCATGATGAATAATGGTGCGCCCCAAAATTCGTGAAAATTATATTCCTCGAAAATAACATCTCCATCTGAATTAATAGCGAAAATAACACAACCACACGCGAATAAAATAGTTCCCAAGATTAATTGTATCAATCCGCATATCTGTAAGTGTCGCTCGCCGGAGTCACGTGTTTCCGGGCGTAGAATACGATCGGTTGACCGGAAGTTCTGAAATAAAGAGCTTCTTTTAATCGATTGATTTTTTACCCTAACTGATGACGTCACGGGTGACGAATGACGCTTTGAAGGTGAAAGTTGAACCACTAGCCAGTACTTACAGTATCCTCTTCTGTGCAGATGGGATTTGACATTTTGTTTTTGAATTCTAATTAAGAGTGAAGTGAAGTGACCTGCAGCGACCGCGCCGTTTGTCTCTGTTCTGTGTGTGTGTCTCAGATCGCCAGTAAATAATAGAATTCTATTAATGTTTCATCCAACAGAGTCAAGAGTAAAGTAAATACAATCAAACACAGCTCGATCACCGACCAGCATCGAGAGAGATTTTAATAAGTTCGCCATCAATTTGTGTTGTTTGATTTCTGGTTATTGTATTGTTAGTATACGGAGTGCCCCCGGTGTGTGCCCCGGTGTGCGCCCCCGGTGTGCGCCCCGTTACTGTGTGCACACCCCCGGGAACTGAGCACTCTTCTATAACTGCCGACATTTCCCGTTCCATTAAACACTTAATTCATCATACAATAACTGGAAATGTTTGAATTAAAAATATCTAAGTTGGAAATTTGACACCAGACAATGAGAAAACCTGTATCTAAAAACCGATACGTGTTAAAATCTGAGTTGATTTTAGAAATGGAATTATATTGAACAAGCACTTAACACTTAATGAAGCACAGGTCGCGACTAATGTGTTTTAAATATCAAATTCATTTCTATGATTCATTTCACAGGTTTCGTGCTACGGGAACGGATTTAATTGCGTTTGTGTCTTTTTAGAGAAATAATAAAACTATGAAAGATAATAATACTGCAGAACAGGACAAACAATCTCAGAATATAGAAAGGGCAACTGTAAAATCAGTTGCCCGAAATTGGGCGCAATGTACGAATTGTCATGGTATCGGGAAAGCGGAAAAATCGATATCTCCAGTAAGGACGATTTTATGGACATTGCTAACTATTGCATCTGCTGGTAAGTAAAAACAGGATGTCCCTGATTGGCTGGATGCTTGAGAGAGATATCAATGAATATTCATGTTTGCAGGTGCGTGTTTTCGACAGTGCTATAAAGTTATTAAAACGTACAATAATAATCCAGTTCTAACTAAATTAGAAATTGTTGATGAAATGGTGATGGATTTCCCAGCAATAACTGTTTGTAACGTCAATCGAATTCGGTGAGTAAAAATCAGAAAATCAGTCTTATTTTCATCAGCCAACGACCAGCAGTCGCCACATCTGACTCGTCACCAGTCTCCACACCTGGCTGGCCACTGCAGCATGATGGACCACCACACGTGACTCGTCACCGCAACTGACTGGTCATCGCACCTGACTGGTCACCGCACCTGACTGGTCGCCACACCTGACTGGTCACCAGACTGACCAGACACACATACCAACCAAGCACTACTGGTCAATGGTCTAGTGGTTAGCGTCGTCGGCTGGCATTCTGGGGATTGCAGGTTCGAGTCCTGCTAGGGTTAGGGTTAGGCGCACAGGTCATTTAGGATCAGGATTAGGGTCGTGAGCATTAAGTTTTTTGCCCCATAATTACCGATTTTTGGTAAAGAATTGTCTCATGTATCATCTATATCATCTTTCCATCTGATTTATTGTTTTTTCTTTCATTTTCTAATAGAATTTCTCAGTTGAAAAATCTGAATGGAAATTTTACTGAATTTAAAAATAAATTCGGATCAACTCCTAATAAGAAGAACAATGGGAATGGGAAATCGGATGAGCAACGAGAATGGAAAAATGATATGGTCAGAAAACATTTTAGAATGAATTTCAGATCATCCTCGTGATTTACATAGATATTGTAAACACTCTTATTCGTTTTTGTAGCAAAATCGGCAACAAATTGAACTTGTAAATGCGGACAAATTGAGACGAGTTTGGTCGACTATTGCAGCCGATGAAAAAGCTCAAGCCGGTCACACGTTCGAGGATATGATTAGCGATTGTATATTTGCTTATAGAATTGATTGTTTGAATAAAAGGTAGAATTTATTCCTGTTTAGAATCAATTGGTTTCAATTTTCATAAGACGCCATTTTTTATGAAGTACCGAGTTATTGATATTACATGAAAAATTGTTCCACCCATTTACCACTCTTTAATACCCACTCCTCTTCACTCCCTTCTCCCCACTCCCTCTACCTGCTAAATGTAAGAGAGGTCCTCTCGTAATTAGCTTCGATTTTCTATATTTCACGGTACTTAAACAGCGCAATATTGTTTCCTGCGTGGTTAAGGGCTCTCATCACTGTGCCTATAAATAAATGTATGCTACGTATTTTTTCCAGTTATTTCAGTCATATTTTGAGCTCTGAATTTGGGAATTGTTTCACGTTTAATTCTGGTTTAATTGGCTCCGAACATAAAGCGATGAAAGTGTGGAGACCAATCCAGGGTAAGTCTCAAAAACACCTGTCAGTTTGTCACATTTCGTGTCATCTCGGTTTCTATTGGTCCATAGTATACATTCCGCAAGGATGGACCAATCACAGATCTAATTAACCTACGAACGATGGAACGTATGCAAATTTATTCAGATTAATTTGAATATCGATTAGTTATGACGTATAGTTTCTATTTATAGGTCTGACGTTAACGCTAAACATAGAACAAAATGAATATTATTCAGGATTATCATCAAGTGCAGGAATAAGAGCTCATATCAGTAAACGAGGAGAGATGCCCACTCCGCAGTGGAATGGACTTTACCTGTCACCCGGATACCATACACAAATATCTATGAGAAAGGTAACTTCTATAAGTCGTCTTAGAATACACATTACGTCGTCCATTTAACAATCAATGATTTCATTAAAATACATGATTAATGCGCAGGAGGTGATTAAAAGAATAGACGGAAAATCAACAGAGAATTGTGACCTAGATATGGAACAAAATGCTCGACTGTATTCAGCATATAGTGAACTGTACGGAGCCAGTTATTCGTACAAGGTATTTAATCCTTGTTACCAAATAGTTACCATAAACCGTGTCGATTGTTACAGGGTCACGTGAGCCCCCCTTCCCATAAACCGTTTTGATTGTTGTTACAGGGTTGCATGGAGACGTGTGTACAAATACAGATCGTTAAAACTTGCCGCTGTTTCTATGTGTATTATGTGTTCAATAGTTCATTGGGCATCTTTGCTGACGTCATCAATAAACAGGAAATTCCCGGATGTCTGATGACAGATTCTACGGGTAAGTTGGGATTCCCATGCTCCCATACTGGTTGGGGGTCTCATTTATTCGTTGGGGGTCTAAATACTGCGACCCGAAAAGAATCGGATAGGCCTACAATGAAAAAAAACAAAGTAAATTCAAGGTACACTTAATTTTGCAGATCAATGCAGGGAGGACGTGGTGAATGCAGTGAACAGCGGAACAGATAAACCATGCAACTATTGCAAGTTAGAATGCGTGTGAGTGTCGAAACCTCACATTCAACAGCACCTTGTTCAGTGACTCGGTTTTCTATCTCTATTGCCAATCTTACGATTTACAAATAGATATAAGTCCACTTCTACATTTAATCTGGACTCATTCTTCAATCACTTCCTCAACTCAAATAACTAGATATGTATAGCAAGGTTTCCCCTTTCTTTCCAGGCAAACATCATATGGTTTAACAGTGACATCAGCGGAGTGGCCAAACACAGTTACTGAACAGGTACTTACTTGATCAACTCCAATAACAGCAAGAATTAATTCATATTCCTGATGTTTCTAAATGAATGTCAAATGTGTTTTATTTTTAGGAGATGATGGAATTAGACGATTAGTAAGTAGTATTTGTTAACTGTTTATAACTGTATGACTACTGAATACACGTTGCGTACTCAATATTTTCAGCAATGCCACAGATCTGGAAGACAGTCGCAGGAATTACGTCAAGGTGGATTTCTATTTTGAGGATATCAATTACCAGTTAATTGAAGAGTATTATCAATATACAGTAAGTATTCTATCCACCCAGGTCTGAAAACTGCACCACTTCAAGCGTTCCGGATTGGAAGATCAGTTTTTGAAAGCTTGCTGATAAGATGTTTGGGACACGATGAAGGGATGCGGGACCTGCAGCTTCATATTGATATCTTCCATCCATTTTCCACGTAGAAAAGGCGGCGATTCTAATTGTGTATGTTATGATATATTTCCAGTTTGATGCAATGATGTCTGATGTTGGTGGTGCTCTAGGATTGTGGTTAGGAATGTCACTTATCGCTATATTTGAGTTTCTGGAACTCATCTATGATGTCATAGTCGTTCTTTTCACTTCTAAAATCAACCAAAGATCAACTACATCACCGACCATTACATAACTAACTCGTTGTCAAAGTCAACTTCGAAATCATTGCATGAAGTTTAGTTTTATTTGCATTCTTATTCTATTTTACTGTTTATAAGAAAAATTATTTCAATCTTGCAAATACAACGATCTTTGTTTCTAATTTTTCAACTCGTGGGGAGGTTTTAAACAAACGCTCAAGTCAGATAGCACCATACACGTCATGCTGTTCACCTTCGATGACCTTGTCCAATGACTTAAGTCGATGACCTTGTCCAATGTCTTAAGTCGATGAGCTCGTCCAATGTCTTAAATCGATGAGCTCGATGGCTGGGTGAAAAGGCGTCTTCACGACTTGGTTCGAACCCTTATCCTTACGAACTGAAGAAAAAAGTCAAAAGCTTTTTTTACAGTAACTTGAAGGACCATTTTTGCACAACTCATTTACACTTATATTGTATAACACCTTGACGTCAGTACAAATATAACTCATACTCAAAGCTCCCTCCTCCTTTGTAATTTAGATATCAGTTTTAGAAATTCAAGATATGACACAGATCGATTTTAATGATTCGCATTTCAATAGCACAAATGATTATTGCCGATCATTCGCGATATGATTATCAGTTTAAAATTGTGTGGGTTTATCATATTTCTAAACATTGCGCCAGCTGGAAGTATTGGTAATGTATTCCTATACAACCACAAGTGGCAGTAATGTCTATAACCGGCTTCGGCATAAATGAACTGATATAAATGATGGATCATTCTTTCTTCCCTGACAATCCTATATATATACAAACTTGTACTTTATAACGTACACTGGTGGAAGGAAGAACTGCTTTCATTAGTAGTTCAACAAAGTCAGCTATAGTTGGAATACTATGGTTTGTACAAAACTTCACGGGACGTTTTACAGTTTTATGATTATCTGTGTACATTTTATCAGATGCAAAAACAGAATTGGAATTTATTGATTTACGCTTATGTTTTAACCGCAGGTAAGTGTCGTCCATACTATACCGCTATAGAAGTGAACGGGTAGCATCTGTAGATGCTAGCGACCCGTTATAAATTCCTATCAATTTTAAAATCATTTAAAAATGTATGCCGTAATTAAAAAATAAGCCATGCTTAGTTTTTATCACCTCATCAGCTGTTGTTCTTAGATTCTCATAAATATCAGGAATTTGAACTGGTTAATTTTAGAACTAATGGAAATGTCGTCGATGTACACGAACCCGACACACTGTGTCTGTGACTGATTCTCCTGAAGTTTTGTGTATTTCTAATTAATAGTTCTCCTTCCTGTGATCACGTATGACATTAAAACTGTGCAGAAACAGAAGGACGACCCTTTCAACTATGAGACGACTATTACCTGGGAAACCAGGGGTAAAGGTGGGGCACTGTACGAGTACTCCGCGGATGTGGACATTTCTATAAAATTGGATACCGATAAAAGAATCGTTTATCCTAACGGGAAACAAATTGATAAACGATATGAAACATGGCTTAAGCATCACGATCATCAAGATTTTAGTAAGTGTTATTTTCATTCTATTTCATAATGCTTATAATAATGATAATAATAATGATGATGGCTCAATGGAATGGTCGTTACGACAACCGTCCTTAATACCGAGATGCCAAGAATAGTGAGTACGCGTAACGCAATGATATAGTAGTAATACTGGAAAGCTAATTCCAGGACAAAACATAGTGATACTGCTTCTGACAATGCGTATATTGTGGTACATGTCAAACCAGTGCCAGTAGCAGTGGCGAGATAATGCTTGATGCCAGGAAATAGTGAGACGATACCGAGCTTGTTGGAATGCCAAGACAGTTGTAATGACAATAGCAATAGCCGCCTAGATTGTGGTCAAACCAGTGATATGGCTAAGAATGAGGATTGTTAATGCAAATATTAATGGTCCTGATAGTACCACTAGTACCGTGTGCATTAAATAGTAGATCTCATATGTCAAATAAGTGCTAGGTAGAAGTGCTTCTCATGCAGTGCCACGAAAACCGTCGTGACAAAGACGATGCCAAGATTGCCAACATGTCAAAGGCAACTTTAAGATTGCCATCATGGCAAAGCCCAGATGGTGGTTCTGCCAAAGAAATTTCCAGTCCTAATCGTGATCTCTCGATCACTCATTATATTGTGACCCGTTCCATTTTGATGTATTTACAGAGCATAGTTTTTGGTGGTGGTTACATCACAAACGAATGGAGAAAAGGAAAAGAGAACATCGAGCTAAACCAGGATACAGAGAACAGTGGTCGACCTCACACGGTCATCCTCCACCACCTTTACCTCCACTCCTCAAATCATTCATTCCTGCATCATCAGCATCTGGCAAACAATCACAGAAACCCGCTGACCAACCAATACCTAGTTTAGTATCTGCCATTGGTAAAGCACTCACCAAATCAGGAAGCGAAAACCACTCAAAAAAACCAACATTGAGTGGTTCAACTCACCAAAACAAGTCCACCAAACCAGCGATGCCGGGTTCAAAATCTAACCAATCAGCGATGCCGGGTTCAAAATCTAACCAATCAGCGACGCCTGGTTCAAAAGATGACCAATCAGCGACACCTGGTTCAAAGTCCAACCAATCAGCGACGCCTGGTTCAAAGGCTCACCAATCAGCGACGCCTGGTGCGAAGTTAAACCAATCAGCGACGCCTGGTTCAAAGGCTCACCAATCAGCGACACCTGGTTCGAAGTTAAACCAATCAGCGATGCCTGGTTCAAAGGCTCACCAATCAGCGATGCCTGGTTCAAAGGCTCACCAATCAGCGACGCCTGGTTCGAAGTTAAACCAATCAGCGATGCCTGATTCAAAGGCTCACCAATCAGGGACGACTGGTTCAAAATCTGACCAATCAACTACTAACCATCCATCTTCGAGTGCCACAAAAACTACAAAATCTTCTAAAACTTGAATATTTTTGGCTTTACATAAAATGACAACTGTATCAAATAAATGTTGTTAAAAATTTATTTTGTTTGTTGAAGAAATTGTATATTTATGTAAAATAAATGGATTTGAGCAAGTTTTATAGATGTGTGTGTTTAGGATGCAACACGTGTTGAGTTCATTCGAATACCCTAATGGCACTTAAACAGGAACAACACCTGTTCTATAAACTCATCGAGGATGCGATGACGTCAAAGTGACGCACGCATACCATATTTGGAACAACGTTACCGTTATTTGCAAACGAAAACTGCTGAACATTCATTATCATTCAAATAAAGCAACATCTTCAACTTCTACAGGAGTTATAGCGATATCACATTCAACATTTATTCAATAATCACGTTCTAAATCAGGACGCATATTAATTTATTGTAACACGAAGCAACAGAAAGTCCACGTAAACCTTGCGCAAGTCGGATCTTTTGGGACCAAGAAAAATTCGTTTGAATTAGTCGGATTTCCAGCCATTTTCCGAAAACTACGACTTGAGAATGAATTTCTTTAAACGAAAAAATTAAATCAACATCTGCAAAAAACAATTAAAAAGCGCTGAAATAATTCTGGTTTATCTTTCTATTCTGATACACTAACCACACATAAAATCACGACTGTTGATTTCAAGCCAGAGGAATCGGCGGAATAGGGAAGAAATCAGACAGGAACGGATAAACTTTTGGTGAGTGACTTCTACTAATCTTATAAAATCCGACTTTGGAACACATTTCTTTAAAACAGAGAAGGAACAATTCGATATAAATCATCAATTTGGCCGAGCAAGGTTTATTATATTATTGCTATGGATAGCGGTAATTAGTTTTTTAATTCATCTTTTTATTTAACCAATTTCAGTTAGATTTTTGATAGTACCTTCGTTCTAACCAAAAATTAAAATCGGATAAAATGAATTGGAATAATTTCTATTGAAAAGTGACTTTGAAGTATAAGAAAATGACTTATAAGTATTGGCGTTGAATTGAATGACGATTGAAACTATATTAGCCCGCCTCAGTCTCGACCGTCTAGTGCTGCCCCTATGTATAACGATAGCGTGAAAAACGTGAACTATCTTATTACTCGCATGCCAGACACTTTTGACTGGGGGTAGATGACGAACTATTTACCGATTTGCGAGCCGGATATCGAGAAAATTCTCAAACTCTTAATTACAGCACCGGAACTACTCAACTGGCAATATTTCTAGAATCGAATCACATTTAAAAGAGTAAATTTGCCTATCGACCTATTTCTATGTAACTTGTGGAGAAGACGGAGTTTGTATTCTATTTATACAGTTCAACTGTGGCATGTGAGGAATGACGAATAAGTCAAATTTCATACATCAACTAAAACCTGTTTGTTTTGAATAAATATTTTCATCAACGTCAAACCTTTATTTAAGGGGAATCTGATTTTGTAAATGATTTTCAAGCCATTTTTAGTAGAACTCTTTGCTCAGCGAATCTATTAGCTCCGGGCGGCCAGCTCCGGAGGTAATAACAGCAGACTCACGTGCCACAGGAGGAATTTAAAGCAAATTTAATTTTATTCGATTCTATAAAACCGCTTGGCCTATAACGAATCTTTTACAAAAAGAAGCACTAACAGTAGACATCGTATATCACAGATAACAAATAAACATCAATATTGTTTTTCTCATAATTTCAGCACGTTTTATATTTATTTCTGTCAATTTCATTTCGTTCTCATTTAAAACTTTCCTTTAAACATGAATATGCAAACTGTATCTAATTCAATTCTAAAGTGCGCAATGTTTCACATGAATATCATGTTTAACTCAATCATTTATCACAGTTCAAGCACAAACTACACGTGTTTCCATAGCAACATCTGTTGTTAATTACCATCACCGTAGCAACATCCTTTAACTATCCGATTAACCGTTACCATAGTGATATGGTTGGTGTACATGCTGATTTTCTCAGTAAATAAACCACAGTTCGCCGATGCTGAGAAGTTGCTACATGATTTGGAATATTTTCTTCAGCTCCATGATCAGTTGCCAGTCAGTTTTAGACATTTCATCTCGGAAATAATCCTTTAAAGCATCTATCGATTCACGAGATATCTGAAAATGATATATCGATATATTAAACCTGTATTCCTCGTATTCATACACAATACACCGTATTAATCAATACATACCATACTCATTATCATATCCGTATTATCAAAATGTCTGCCATACATTTTAGGAGCTTCACCCGGTACTGGTTCTATTTTGATACAAACTTCCTGCCCTTTTTTAGCGGAATCTTGCGGTTTATGATTCAATTCTATACTGGATATTCGCCCGATTTCAACGAACTAAAAATACAATATTACATTACAGTTTATGAGAATATAAATCAGATTGACGGTGTTTACTGAACCGGGTTATTAACTGACCTCTTTAGAAGGAACGCACAAAGGAGTTCCTATTTTAATAGTTCCATCCTCGATACAAACACCTACAACTATCGGATCTCGGCTGTTAAATATAAATTGTGGAAGAACACGAATTTTAGCAGGAAACACGGCCATGTGGGCGAATTGTTCTTTCTTCTTCTGTTTATAGTCGTCTTTATATTTTATAAATTTATCGAATAAATGATAAATGATTTCGGCGGTGAAGATCGTAACTCCGACGCTATCCGCTAAATCCTGAGCGTCTCTCTCTACTTTCACATCAAACGCTAATATCACCGCATACCTACAATGACAATCGATGACATCATTGGGGGATTGAACGTAGGTTGACATCGTTTGTGAAGAAATGCTAACACTCACTGTTCATCGTGTTCTAACATTATTGAAGCTTTCATTACATCTTTTTTATGTACTGGACCAATACTTATACCTGCATACTGTAAAACAAACATAGCTTCAATGTTAAAGTTATAGCTTCAATGTTACAAACATAGCTTCAATGTTACAAACATAGCTTCAATGTTACAAAGATAGCTTCAATGTTAAAGTTATAGCTTCAATGTTACAAAGATAGCTTCAATGTTAAAGTTATAGCTTCAATGTTACAAAGATAGCTTCAATGTTAAAGTTATAGCTTCAATGTTACAAAGATAGCTTCAATGTTAAAGTTATAGCTTCAATGTTACAAAGATAGCTTCAATGTTAAAGTTATAGCTTCAATGTTACAAAGATAGTTTCAATGTTAAAGTTATAGCTTCAATGTTACAAAGATAGTTTCAATGTTAAAGTTATAGCTTCAATGTTACAAAGATAGCTTCAATGTTAAAGTTATAGCTTCAATGTTACAAAGATAGCTTCAATGTTAAAGTTATAGCTTCAATGTTACAAAGATAGTTTCAATGTTAAAGTTATAGCTTCAATGTTACAAAGATAGCTTCAATGTTAAAGTTAATCGCTATGATGTACCAGAAAACAATAAGGACTCTGTAACTCTGGATCCAGTTCCACAGTTGTAACTCGGTACTGTGGAACTGGATCCAGAGTTCAGAGTTAACTCTATCTCACAACTGTGGAACTGTATCTTGAGTTCACAGTTAACTCTAACTCACACAACTGTCGAACTGGATCCAGAGTTCAGAGTTAACTCTAACTCACACAACTGTGGAAGTGGATCCAGGTGGATGAGAAAGGTTTGTGTAATAAACTTACAGGAATTTTGGACGTACGAAGGAATTCTAGTAAAGCTTCCATTGAACCTAAAGTTGAAGCTTGAACGTAAACACCTCGTTCTCTTAGTTTGATAGCATTTAATACATTCTTCAGTTGGACGGAAACATCATCCTGTAATATAAACAATCAAACACAGTTAAATACTGCCGTAACCGATAGTGACCAACAGAGAGAGTGGATCCACTGACCTTGAGAAGTTCGATCTCATCCTGATGATGAGCGACGTAAAGCGGTAACCCTGCGAGACTTTTATCTAAATCTTTAGCGATGATTTTTACTCCTTGAGCTGCAGGAACCACTTTATACTTCATGTACTGATTCTAAAAACATGTAATCAAATAACAGTGAGAATGAGTGGGGAGCATGAAAGGGAGTGGGAGGGGAGGGAGTGGTAGGCAAGAGGAGGGAGTGGGAGGCAGGGAAATGATCGGGAGTGGGAGGCAGGGGAGTGCTAGACAGGGGGAGCGGTAGGGAGGGGAGGGAGTGGGAGGCAGGGAAGTGATCCAGAGGAGGAGTGGGAGGCAGGGAAGTGATCGGGAGGAGAGGGAGTGGGAGGCAGGGATGTGATCGGGAGGGG